>NC_080379.1:12827618-13129303 GCF_014773155.1 Arachis stenosperma
CCCTAATGTACAAGTCTTTGAAACGATTGATAAAATTCTTCCACATGTGCATCACACAATTGCGGAGCCTTGCATGTGGCATAACTTCCTTTAGCGCAGGCAGTAAACCCTACACCATACGAGGACAGTAAGGAATGTAATGTGAAATTAAAACATTCATATCTGAAACTAAACTAATTGATTAATCATAATTAAACCTTACTTTTTGTTGGTCTGATATGAAGGTCCACCCATGGCTGGCACTGTCACCAATGTCTTCCTGAAGATTAGTCAGGAACCATTTCTAAGCATCTTTGGTCTCACCCCTAACAACTCCATATGCAACAACGTAGAACTGATTGTTGGCATCTTGGCCAACTGCTGCTAGAAGCCAACCCATGTAGTAGGTTTTCAAAAAACAACCATCTAGGTGCAACAAAGGTCTGCACCCATCCTTGAACCCTTTCTTACAAGCATCCAAGCATATGTATAGCTTATCAAATACGGGAGGTGATTCTGGAACTGGCATAAGCTCCAACCTGGCCGTCGAACCTGGATTGCTTATCAGAATCTGCTCACAGTAGTCTCTGCTTCGTTTGTATTGGTCCCTCTCATTGCCCATGATCTTCTCCCTAACCTCCACTACTGCTCTGTACACCATCTTAGGGTGGGAACATAATGAAAACTCCTCTCTTAGGAAGTCAGTTGCCTCCTTCGTGTTCATGTGGGGTTGGGTTGCCATCCTCTTTTCAATCTTCTTGCTAAGCCAATGCTGGTCAGCTGCATTGCTCCCTAAATCCCTTGCACAAGTATGTTCTTGCACATATGTCTTTACTTGATAACACTGCAATGTTTTGTTATAGGACAAATGAACCAGGAATGGACACTCCTCATCCTTGCAACCCACCCTTACCCTCTCCTTGTCGTTCTTTATCCACTTCAGCTCCCTCCCTTCAGAAATGAAGGAATCCTTCACCACCTCCTTAAACCTTTCAACAGTAGCAAATCTGGTTCCCAACTCAAATCTCCCCTCACCGTGAGCATAGTCATCATCGAATTCAGGAAATCTCCTGCTGCTACCTTCATCATCAGATGAAATGGGTGTATGCAACTCCTCGGATTCATACTCAAATACGATTTCTTCCATTTCTGATGGCAACTCACTAATGCAGAAACTCCCTACACCTGCATTGTTCGGGTCCACACCAGGATTACCACCACCTCCTCCTTGATCATTCGGCCGAGCAGCCCCTTGACCACCAGTATTACCCCCTGTACTATTTTCTCCCCTAACATTCACCCTGGTCATTTTCTGAACCCTCCTCTGTTCAACCTTAGCCTTTCCCTTTGACCCTTGCCTCCTTGCAACTGGCTTCTTCGGGGTGACTATCTTTTTTCTACCCTGTGTTATTTTTTTGTCTTACAACTGGCTTCTTTTTCACTCTCAGAACTAGAGGTCTCCACTCCAGCTGGTGGAGGTTTGTACAACACATCCTCCGTGCTTTCGTACCCGTCATCTGATGAAGAGGATGTCTTCAGTTACTCTAATATCTCATCCACATCCACCTCCACATCCACTGCCCCATCAGCATCCCTTCCAGCATCTTCAACAACCTCAGGGACATTTACTCCATGATCAAAGTATATATGAAACCCAGCAGAGTTTTGGTTCTTCGATATGTTATCTCGTATTGCATTTATCCCAACATCCCCAGTTAACTTGTTCAAGCCCGACTCAATGTCGCTACTTGTGGGATCATACCAGTATACTTCCCTATATGATTGGTATCCCAAACCCTTGAACAATGTAACAAGGTCCCCAAAGTTCACAAAGTCCAGGTCCATCTCAGGGAACCTTTCTTCCTTCCCATTTTCATAAACCAGGGCTCCATCAATCCCTCTGACAAACTTCCCTCCATGGTGAAAAACCGGCACCACAAAAACGTCAACCATCTGAAATTAACAAATGATCAACAACTTCTCAGTCCAGAAACAGTTACCAAAATTTTGAAGAAAACCCCTTTGCCCGAACAAGTTCTCCCCTACTAATCATACACCCAACCTTTTCAAAAGAAATAAATCACTACATTATACCCCTGTTTCCCACACTCTCAACATGCACACACACTGCATTCACCCTTTCTTCCCACACAATAACTAAAACTTAAACGACAAGGATCACGATCTTACCTTCTAAGGAAGACACCAAGTACGTCCTCAACGAAACACTCCTTCTTGGCCTCCCACAGCAACTCCACGACAGATCGATTGCTCTTCCACGTAGTGCAATTTTTGGAGGGAGAAATAGGGGGGAACTTTGATCGTTGCTCTTCTAGGGTTTTCAATAATTCAGAGGACAAAGCATGGGTGTTATAGGTATTGCATATGGGAACTAAACTGTGTTTGGAGGGGTGGGGGAGAAACGGCGTCGTTTTTGGAGGCTGGGAACTAATTTGTCCTATTTCCGAAAGTCTTGCCAACGTGGCATCCCGTTACGTTCATGTCAGACCAACGGCAGCTACTCACCACTTTTCGACGGGGCTAACGGGCTGAGATTAACGGCGGGGGGGGGGGGGGATAGATTTGTCCAAAATTTTGAAGGGTCAGGGACATCATTATATTTTGCAATCATCGGGGACGAAAATGTCTTCTAAAAAAAAGGTCAGAGACGAATTTGTCCTTTTCTCTAATTTTTTTTTTCAATTGAAGTTTTTTTTATATGATCGAATTTGGAGTTTAATTTTGATGCATTAATAGTATAAAATACAATTGTGCAATTAAATTCGTTTTTGGATGATTATTCACGTAGTTAGTGTAAAAAATAATTATTTTTGCTAATATCGTGTTATATAATTGGATGCATATGCAAATCTGTTTTACACTGATAATGCATTAAAATTAAACGTATATCAATTCTACATAAAATTTTGAGTTAAATCTCAAAGTGATCCCTGAACCTGCAATCGAGTTTCAAACTTGTCCTTGAACTTAACAACGATCATTCCTGAGATATTTTTTGGAGATGGTTTGATAACGTGGTTGGATGGAGACCATGCTGGACTTGTAAACGCGTCGTTTCCTTTCTAGCCTCAAATACAACTAAAACGACGTTGTTTTAAGTATTGAGCGAGGTTTAATGCGTTGGTGTTATTGTGCCTCTGTCTCTCACGGAGTCTCTTCTTCTTCTCCTAATCCCTACAACTACCTCGCAGTTGCTGGCGCGGCCATTGCAGCAACAACAGTAATTTTTTAACATAGAATCTCTGTTTCGAATAGACACTACAACTCTCTTACAGTCGGAACTTTATGCCCTGACTTTCTCCTCCCTCTCCATCTTCGATTTCCACTCCACCCATTGCCGCCTCGTCACTCCCATAATCAACCCTTCTCTCTTCAATGAGAGCACAAGATGTTGCCGCCATACATACTTCCATCCCGGCCGCCTCAAGTCCTCTCCCACCGGCCGCCGATGCTGTGTTGCTAGCCTCCTGCTGCTGCTAAGTTGTCTTTTCTCCCTTTCGATGACCTTAGAAATGTCGAGAACCATGTGATCGTTTATCTGAAATAGTTTATTAGGGAAGATCCAAAATTCGACAGTTTGCTCTGCCTTCTTCCAATTCCGCGCTGGTCGCCTACTATGGAGGTGATGCTGTTGAGGGGAAACGATAGCTTGCTATGGTGAAATTTGGGGAGAAAAAGAGGAAGAGAGGGCGGAAGTTGAAGGTGAAGATGAACTTGAAGAAATCCTATAGTAGGATGGAGATTATGAACATGAAGGGGTAATCAATCTGATGAGCTAGCGAAGGTAGATGATCACATTTTCTATACCTTAAATTGGGATTAGATTATAAACCAACAATACGAATTAAATTGAGTCAAAATCTTATAATTGTCACGTAATATAGCTGTTGGTTGTCCACCGTGACTTCCCTCCATACACGTCATCACTCCCTTCACAAATATTCATCGGAAAATATCTCAAGACAACCGTTATTAAGTTCAGGGACAAATTTGGAACAATTTTAAGTTTTGGGACGAATTCAATACTCGATTGCAAGTTCAAGAACCACTTTAAGATTTAATCCTAAAATTTTATATTTTTTTTGATATTTTTGTTATTTAGAGGATTGAGAAAAGGTGGAAACTCAGCGTTCATTTTGTTTTCATGTGAATTTGATAGTTAAAAATCGTTAGATGATAATGTAGTTAAATTTGTTAAACTATCTAACGATTATCAGTTATCAATTTTATTTGAAGACGATTGTAGGTGAGTTTTAGCTTTGAGATAATTGAAACATTATCAAAATCTTAAATTCCTCCGCTCTTAAATATTTTGATTGTAGGAAATTCTTTAGAATATATTCCAAACCTTGGTTGCATAATGTAATCTTTCTCCTTTAAACAATGATATAGCTTCTACTTCATTGACATTACAACAGCCTTTGTTTTCATCATAAGTAAAATGTCATAAAGAACAACATTAACTCGTGACCAAAAGAAACCACCATTCTATCATTCCACTGTTGGTTGTTCAACCTTCAAAACCTTGAGCGGGCACATGTGCACACGTTGCAAACTTTACCCGACTGATTCAATCTCACTATTCATTTTGCTTCCATGTATACAAATTTATGAATATTACTTTCGCTAATCAATTTCATTTTTTCGGTGGAGTTCTTGATCAATTTTAAAAGAGGTTATTGAAATGGAAGGAATGTCTTATCATTACGATAATCCAATCAAAAGTAGATATCTTCAATTATTAGCAAAAAAAAATTCAAATCTCTATTCATTTTGCTTTAATGAATACAATTATCCCCCATTCTTTTTCAATGGACAGGGTTATGGCACAAAAATTAGGACGTTGAACTCAATACAGAAACCGTTTACAGGCCGAGTAACTAACTAATAAACACTTGAGAAAGGAGTCAAAAATTACATCCCTTAAAAGGGATTTTGTTCCAATTTATTGGAAACTTATTATCACACGTTTTACAACATGAAAAGCGTGCAACAGCAACCGGCTCTGGAATTTTCCATTAACAATGACTTCACTGCTTGATGAGATTCCTTATCACGTATGGAAGAATGCCTCCATTGTCGAAGTAAGCTAGTTCCACCTGAAAATAAGACATGAAATGCACTAAGCAAGGGAAGAAGGTACTGAAGCAAGTATGAAGCATATTAGTGGCTCATCCTCACCAAGCCCTTTCAAATTATCTCTAATATTTTCGCCTATGAAAATTTTGCTTAAGATCTCCCTTTATCCCCAACTATGACATCCCCGACACGTCTTTACTATTTATCTTTAGCATAGGCACTATCACAATTTTCTCTCAAGCATTTTTTCCTCCTAATCTTATCTTTATCTAACATGCCCACTCTTTCATAGTAACATCCTGAACGTTTGCAATATTTAGCTTTATTTTTTTCCTTTTTAAATTATCCAGGCGCTATCTGAGAACATATACTCTCATACATCTTCCATCTTATAGCTTATAAAGTAAAATTTGCAACTACTAAAAATATCCATAAATCAAAGAAAGGCATCAATTACCTCAGTGTCAAAGCGTACTGTGCAGGTGAATGATTTTCCATTATCGGTTGTAACAGTGACATCTTGGCCAGGCCTAATCTCGCTAATTTTACTTGGAAGGTCAATTGTATACCGTTCATGACCAGTCAATCCCAAAGTTTCCGCATCCTGACCTGATTTAAAGCAAAGAGGAATAATACCCATCCCTACCAAATTGCTGCGATGAATTCTCTCAAAACTTTTAGCTATCACAGCTTTGACACCCTATCAAAATGCAAGTGTCATCAGGAAATACTGAATTCTAAAATGTTAAGAATCCATGTACAAAATACAGTTCAGTAAGAAGCCAGAAGATGTAAACTTATACAAGGAGCTCACCAATAGCATTGGACCCTTGGCTGCCCAATCCCTAGAACTTCCACTACCATATTCAGCTCCAGCCAGCACAATGGTGTCTTGCCCGGCATTTCTGTATCTCTGACAAAAAAGAATAAATCCAGAGATTAGAAACCTAACAGGCCTAATCAATATTTGCTTATTTATTGCTGAAAGACACAAATCATACTGGAATAGAACATAACTCACCATTGCCACATCAAACACATATAGCTTTTCCCCGGTAGGAATGTGAACTGTCTTGGGGCCAACTTCCCCATTCAAGAGCTTGTTAACAAGACGAATGTTGGCAAAAGTTCCCCTTGCCATTATCTCATCATTCCCTCGGCGACTTCCATAAGAGTTGAAGTCCTTGCGGTCCACCCCACGCTCCATAAGGTATTTAGCAGCAGGACTTTCCTTGTGAATGCTTCCAGCTGGAGAAATGTGATCAGTGGTTATACTGTCCCCAAAATTCAGCAAGCAATAGGCATCTTTGACACCATGAGCTCCTGGAGATTCCATGGTCATGTTCTTGAAGTATGGAGGTTCATGAATATATGTTGAGCTGGGGTCCCATGAGTAAAGTTTGTCGGTAGAAACTTGTAGTTGATTCCACATAGGATTGCCCTTGGTAATGGATTCATATGTACTTCGGAACATGTCAGGCAACACACTAGATTGCACGGCCTAGGAATAAAGTCCTCCAAAGTTAATTTTGCCACGCACAAGGACTATGGTTCAGACAACATGCAAATTAGACATAGTTTACCTGAGCAATTTCTTCAGTAGATGGCCAGATATCCCTCAAGTACACATCCTTGCCGTCCTTGCCTTTTCCAATTGGCTCTTTCTCAAAGTCAATATCTACCTGGAAATTTGATTGAAAGGTATTTGATTAAGGTCTATAAACATGCCAGATCATCATGATGTTTAAAATTAAACCTCAATGATCGTTTACCAAAAACAAATAAAATGAAAATCCTACCAATGAAGGAATAATCTAAATGAAACTTATATTAAATAGGAAGTAGCATCCACAATAGTTTAGTTTGTTACATGGCATTCTCTACAGAACAATCAAAACTTGTCCCACTAAATTAGGTTAGCTACATAGATCAGGTGACCCAATAGTATCTGCCTATGACATCTTATACAAAAGTAAGTTCCAAAGCCTGAAGCCAGCCCATAGTCAATACTTTTTTAATTACACCAAAACACGGGAAAAAAGTGTATGTTTCATATGCAAAATCACGTAGTTAATGTTGCATATACGAATCTATAACCACACTGTTGATTATAAGTATCCAGAACATTGGGATTAAAGCAATCTTCTGTAGGACAGAATCAAGAAGAAAAGAAACAAATTTCGCAATGCATTTGTACTCAAATTCAAATACATTAAACATAGTATAACACTGCTGAATTATATTTCATGCAACCATTTAGATTATGTACCTATAAGCAAATAGATATTGCTTGTGATTAGCCTCTGAGTTTTAACATTTGTAAGTTATATTTCCTTCGGAAGATTTAGTAGGTGCTAATGATATAAATATCAAGATACAACTCAAATATGAAAATGAAAAAACAATATAGAAGAAGAATGAACAAATGTTTATACATATTCAAAATATGATATTAACATACATACCGTGCCAGCAAGAGCATAAGCAACAACCAAAGGAGGGGAGGCAAGGTAGTTAGCCCTAGTCAGGGGATGCACACGGCCCTCAAAATTACGGTTCCCAGACAACACAGCTGCTGCTACAATGTCTACATCAGACAACAAAAAGTATGCAACATAAATATAAAGCAGAATATGGATAGAGATGATATCTAAATTATAAACAAGGAAAAGCAATGCAAGAGAAGTGAGAATTGCATAAAAATAAGCTTTGGCAAAGAAATAATATTTGATTAAGAAATATTAACCATTTTCTGAGATGGCAGATGCAACAGATTCATCCAGGTCCCCTGAATTGCCAATACATGTAGTACAGCCAAATCCAACTATATGAAAACCTTGTTCGTTTAGAGGTTTCTGCAGTCCACTGCCAGAGAAGTAGAAACAAATACAAATTCAAAATGCATATTTGTAAAGTGTGCAGAGTAGAAGTTATTACATTATAATATGCATCACTTAGTGTTCTAAATAGAAGCAAAAAATACCTCTGGAGAAGGTATTTTGTAACAACTCCTGAGCCTGGAGCAAGACTAGTTTTAACCCAAGGCTTGACCTGGCAAATGGAGAAAAAACAGTTAGTAGTTAGTAACTATGGGGCAAAGAAGAGAATGAAGAAAAGGATGCAAATGCTTCATGCTATGAAGAAAAGAAGTAGCATTTTTAACAGTTTTTAATATTCATATATTAGTGCTAACCTTCAAACCAAGCTCATGGGCCTTTTTCGCAACAAGACCAGCTCCTAGCATAACACTTGGGTTTGATGTATTAGTACAGCTTGTGATTGCAGCAATCACAACACTGCCATGCCTGAGCTCTGCTGGCTGCCCATGGAAATTAAACTTTGCAACTTTTCCTTGTGCTTCTTTCGGTATAGCAAATCCCTGTATTTAAATATAAAATTCAGAAAATGCAGCCAATTATATCAATATATTCTCGTCTGAGTTTCTCATAAAGCAGCATTCCGAAAATGCAGTAACTTATATTTTCTTCTGGGGTTCTCATAAAGCAACAGTCAATGAAACACAGAAGACTTAGCTTCAACGAAACATGGATAACAAGCCAAGTGAGATCTCCTCCAGTTCACTTGCAAGTTGCAAGCACTCTGATGAATTAACTCTTAAGAAATCACACATATAAAACCAAAAAGATGTTTTCACATTGTTTCCACCATTGAGATCCAAAGGACAGTCTTTTACATAAATGGGAAAATGAGTGATAAAGTAAGAATGGCGAAGAATCTTGCTTTTCTTAATGGCCAAAGAATGTAGTCGTCACTGATAGCTTAGTGATCATGCTGGTTAGAGTGGCGACCAACTGTTTGATAATTTTGATGAATAGGTGAAGGGAACAGAACACGGAAATTAGTCGATGAAGACTAATTATACCGCTATTGGAACATAGTAATTTTGGCTATGGAGAAAGCCGATGAAACAGGCAAAATACAGTAACTCAACTATAGGAATTGACCTTGAATACTCCAATGAGTTCTGTAAATTGAACTGAATCAGCAAATTGAAGTCTAAAATTTCAGACAACCAGAATTAAATATATTGTTAGGTTACCTCCAAACAATGATGAGGGCCAAGCCTATTGCCAATACAAAATGATTTGATTTGATAAACATTACAAATGGGAAGGGGGTGGGTGGGAGGAAATGGTTCAGGTTAAACCAATTTACTCAAAGTATACTTTTGTTAGTTTAGTATAGCAAACAACCAGTAAAACGGATGCTATACTGAACAAAAATAGCATTTTATCACAAAAAACATGTGTATGGAAAATAGAAGGTTTGCATAAAATTAACAAGCAAGAGATATTAACTTAACTATGAAACACAATTTCGGCATACAAGACCAATAAATGAGAAAATGTTTTAGAACACTGCAGTATTACCAACCTTAAACCCAACTTTGTTATCAAGACAAGACTTCCAGTCAGCTTTCATGTCTTTCAAAGGCACCCGATCATGAGGTCTGGGAAAAGTTGATTTATTAAAAAAATTATAAGAGAGTTAACAGGCAACATGCAAAAGTGCAGACGATATTACCTCTTTGGTCCGGAGATACATGGTTCAACATCTGAAAGGTTTAATTCAAGATACGAGGAATAAACTCTGTCTTGTTGTGGCTGCATTTATGGAAAATACATTAGCATTTTGTACCTTAAAGATACACTTCATTCTGTTCAAAATGAGGATTGCATAGGACATTCTATGAACAGTACCTCATTATAGTCAACGAACATGTTGTTTGCCCTGAGATAAGACTCTATCATGGCCACCTATATTCAGATAAAATCCAGGTAAAATACTTCTGGGAGCATTTGACAGCAGCTAACTAGTTAAATTAAATCTCTTCCTTTTTGTGTGTGTGTGTGTGTGTGTTTTGGGGGGGGAGATAAAATTCTAGTTAATTAAACTACTCACAGTCTCATCACTTCGACCAGTTAACTTGAGATATTGTAGTGTAACATGATCCACAGGGAAGAAACCCATGGTAGCACCATATTCAGGAGACATATTAGCAATAGTGGCCCTATCTGCTAGTGATAATTCACCCATACCATCACCTAGAGAACAAAACCAGGAAAAATATTCATTAGAAGGGATAATTAAACATAAGTTCAACAAAAGCAGAAGAAATAACACTGTACAGAAGGCTGTAAGAAAACTTGATTACCATAAAATTCAACAAATTTTCCAACAACACCATGCTTTCTAAGCATTTGTGTCACAGTTAGAACCAAGTCAGTTGCTGTAACACCATTGCGCAGTTTTCCAGACAACTTGAAGCCAACAACACCAGGCAACACCATACTCATTGGCTGTTAGTATCACATATGATGCATTAGAATAATCACACTGTAGCTAAACTACACTCCCCCTTATTTCAAGATAAAGCATATAAAGAAGTAATTCTAAAGAGCTCAATATGCGATAACATGCACTACGTCATGATAAATTGATACTTCTGATCGAAACAGTCATTACTTTACAGGTCAATAAATGAAGATCAGAAGACAATGTACCTGGCCAAGCATTGCTGCTTCAGCTTCAATACCTCCAACACCCCATCCAGCAACACCAAGCCCATCTATCATAGTTGTATGTGAATCAGTCCCAACCACACTGTCAGGATAGAGTATGCCTTCATTGTTGAAAACAACCCGTCCAAGATATTCAAGATTGACCTGGATTATAGCCACACATCACTAAGTTGACCCAGCCCAGCATTAATAAGAAAAAGAAACATTTGATTTCTACAAAGTCATTTTACATGTTTGCTCCCAAACTTACCTGATGTACTATACCAGAACCAGGAGGAACAACGAGCATGTTACGGAATGCAGTTGACCCCCATTTTAGAAAAGCAAATCTCTCCTTGTTTCTCTGGAATTCAAGCTCCATATTGGCCTGCACTGCATTTTCTGACCTTGCAACATCAACTTGAACTGAATGATCAATGACTAGATCAACTGGAACCTGCCAACAATTATTCACAGATATCATTTTATAACAAACACAACATATAAGGAAATATGTCAAAGATGATGTCATTCAACTCTTAAAAACCAATAACCATGTATGATGGAGTTAGCTCTCAGATTTTGTAATCGGTCGTTACCAAAAACTTCGAACAACAAATTTTACTACAATGGTTTTAAGTCAAAACTAGTTTAAAGGTAATCCCACATGACAATCAGATTTTACTTGAATTAACTTTCTTTCTCAACTTTGTTAAATAAATAAATAATAACCAAACAATTCTTATCATTAAAGCAATCTATCAGATAACTTCAATAACAAAGCAGTCAAACTGAGCAGTTCTGACCTATTCATAACTCCTCAAATCCTAAAATAGTAAGCCAGGCCTATATATTGTCAAAAGACCCCTTATCTCAAAAGCTAAAACTGATAAAAAGAGGCATGTAAATAGTTATATATCTAACTCGCCCCCTCACACAAGAACTGCTTTCTTTTTGTTGGGAAGGGGAATAACAAGGATCGAATTCTTGACCTTTTGGTCATATAAGCTCTAATACTGTGTCATAAAACCATTTATCCCAAAAATTTAAGCTGATAGGTGGGGAATAAGAGGTCCCCTGTACAAAAGCAAAAGCAAAAACAAAAAACAAAAGATATATATATATCAAGAGCAGCTTTCCAGGACTATATATTAATTGAATACCAATTGCAGACTTTTTTTAGCAAAGTACCTCATATAGAAGCCAAAAATGGTCTCACCAAGATATAAGACAAAATTATAGTAGCAAAGCTTACGTTTTAGTATAGTAATACATGAGATTCAATTCTTTTATTTTTTATTTTTTTTGCTCTTTTGTTGTGCCGGAAAAAAAAGGATGATATATCAGAGAAGTAATCCTGAGCTACAAAAAGACTTAAAATTCCATATGTATAGTTAAAGTTACATAATCACTTTGGTGAATATAATGAATAACTTCATAGAAAGCCAAAGCACATGTACAAGACACCATACCAGAGGATTAATCTTATTAGAATCACTGCCAAGCTTGTTCATTGCATCACGCATGCAAGCTAGGTCAACAACAGCCGGGACTCCAGTAAAATCCTAGGCAAAAAGAATAAAACAAATCACTTATTAGTTACCATTTATATAACCCATCCCCTACTATAACCATTTCACATAATCCACATTCCAAAAGTTTACAAGGTACCTGCAAGAGGACCCGCGCAGGCTTGAAAGGAATTTCAACTTGCTTTGGAGAAGTGTTTTCCCAGTCGATAATCTTCTCAACATCCTCTTTCTTGACTTGGAAATTATCACAATTACGAATGGCAGATTCAAGGAGAATTCTGATAGAATACGGCAACTTGTCTGTGATCACAAATAATAGTGGACATCTTAGCAAGTGACTAAACCAGAAGACAAATGCACAATTCTGAAGAAGGGGTAACAGTAAGGAAATCACCGATCACCAATATCAAAACCATCTTTAAACCAAAATTCAGCTACAAACATGGCTTAAAACAAGAAAGAAATCAAAACAAGCAAAATTTACCAACTCTTGGATCATTGAGAGAAAGGAAGGCTATAGAATTTTCCAAACTCGCCACCTCCAGGCTTGGGGAGACTTGTCAGGTTTCCCTTGAATGGATTTTCACTGGCTGAAACGTCCAATTAGAACATAAATAACTCAGCACCAGTTATCAGAAACTTTGAGACTACAGTTGTAATACACATTAATTATAAGGCAAAAATACCTCGATCCATTCAAGCACAAATGAAATATTCAAATCCTCACTAAAAAAAATAAAAATAAAAAGAACGAGAAACAGAATATAAGAAATGGAAATGAAAATGCACAGTTTAGGACAAGTTTGGATTCTGAAATAGTTTTCAGTTTTCATAAAGATATCGCCTTATTCTTTATTTTATAAGTTTTCTAACTTATTGTTTTTAAAAAGTTGAAAAAAATGGAAGGAAATGCGAGTGACAGAGACTAAAGCGGCCTAGTGAATAGTGATAACTGAAATTAAATGAAAAACAAGAGCGAAAAAGCGAATCTGAGCACAAATTAAATGAAAGATAATAATACTTCAAATAAAAAAGGCAAGAATTCGAGAAAGCAAAGAAACACTCCGAAATTGTGGGAGTGAGTACCCATGGAAGCCAAGCTGCGTTGGAATCGTTGGAGAAGAGGAGCGAGGGCTCTGGCGTGAGCGCGGAGGCTGATCGGAGAACTGAAGTCGAGGCGGTGGCTCCAGCGGGTGAAAGCACGCCCGGCGGAGGAGGTGAAAGCGCGTGACGAAGACGCAGCGTTGGCGGTTACCGAAGGAGAGGTGCGAGAATGAGAATAAGCGAACGTTCTAGAAGAAGAAGAGAGTTTGGACCTTGTAGCCCTGAGAAGGGAAGAGGTGGATTTATACATGGTGACGGATCACGCATTCATAAGAAAAAAACAAAACGGGATGAGACGGACAGAGAATGGGTGTGTTTGATTGGTTGGGATAAGAGGCGATGGCGTCAGTGGCGTGTTATGCAATTGGAGAGAAATGGAGGAAAGAAGAGAACGAAATGGAGAGAAGAGAGAGTAATGAAATTATGAATGAGTGATGGGGCGTGTGGAGAGCAGAGGTAAGAAAGTAGTAACTGAAAACTAGGGCTGCGTGCCTTGTTTTTTGTTCACTTGCTGGCTAGCTAAATGGGATGTCCCTATTATTGATGCTGACCATTGCCATTATTGTTTCCTTTTTTCAGATGTGAGATGTCACACTCTTTTTTTTTATTGAAAATGTTTAGGTGATTGGAATTAAAACTTAATATTTAATTTAAAAATATAAAAGTTAAATAAATTTTAAATATTTAAATTTTATTATATAAAATAAATTAGATAAAATTTAAATATCAAATAATAAATGTTATAAAATTTAACAGCATTATATAAATGTTCATTAAAAAATTAAAATAAAACAGTTTTTAATTTTTAGATTTAGTTAGCTAACATGTGTCTTAAATTTATTATTACTAAAAAAATTTAAAAATATTTTCATTTAATAATAATAAAACAAATACATTAAAAAATAGAAAAAAATTATATTTTCAATAAAAAAATTTTGCTAATAACAAATTTATCATGTATACATATTAGTTAATCCCTTAATTTTTATGCTCAAACCTCTTAAAAAAATTCTCACTATTCTTTTGTTACATAGGTTGAAACAATTTTTGTTATTGGTTACTAATTGACCTAAATTATTGTCTGTACTGATTAATCTAAATATTCTTTTTTTGGAAGACAATACTTGAATTTTGACTAAATCATTATTTCTAATAGAAAATTGAATATTAATAATTCTAGCCATAAAATATAAGATTAAATTGATATTTATGAAGAAAAATTGTATTACTTTGGCAAAATTATCCAAAATATTCAAGAAAATAATCAAACGAGTTACTCATTTTAATAGTTTAATGAATACTTTTATTAAATTAACTCGATCTTTACTAAATATTAGACTAGTTTATATTTTTTGTTATTACATTTATCAGCATTTAAATTTTTCATAATTATAATTTTCTTTTAAATTTTCTTAAACAAAGTATCAAAGTAAATAAGTATAGTACCATAGACACATTTTTAATAAGTTTGTCATATTATTAATTTATTATTATTAGGAAAAGTATAGGTAGATAATAAAAATATTAAATAATATAAAAAGTGGATATATTGGATGTTTATTTTATTAGGTATGTGGATCGTTATTCTAATATTAAAATTTAAATAGGTAATTTAGAGATGTAATGTATTTTTATTTTATTGGTGATTATTCATGTTATTCAAGAAAGTCATTGTTAATTATCTAACATAACCCTTATTATTATTATTATTATTATTATTATTATTATTATTATTATTATTATTAAGAACATCTAATAGCTTCATTGATGTAATAATAAGTTATTAAATATCATACAAATAGACATGATATGAAAGTAAAAATAGTATATAAATTATGAATTAAAACACTTTTTCCTGAAAATATAGAGTGAACAAACTGACATCTTAATATATATCTTGATATGATAAAGACAAATTCCAGAAATGGTCCATGGTGTCACGGTTAGGGTATTTACAATGAGCTATAATATTATTATTTATTTTATATTTATAATATGTTCAATTTGTTATACATTTTTTATATTATATATTATTATTATTTAATAAATATTTTATGTTTAAAATATTATTTATTTATTTATTTTAACTAACCTATAATTTTATTTCTATTGTTATGTTATCGTTGGCTTTTTAAGATATGTTAAGACTTGTTATATCATTGTTGATTATTTAAAATTTAATGTTAAGACTTGTTATATGTATTTAATTTTTTTTATTTAAAAAACTGCAAATTCAAACCGATCTAAACCGCTTGTAATCGGATCGGATCGGATTTTCAATAAAAGTTTATCCAATTCAAACCGTATCGCACATAAATTAAGCGTTCGAATCGGATGACTTTTTTCTTTAAAATTGAATCAAACCGCACCACAAACACCCCTAGTCACAACATTAATGCGGTGGAAGATCAGCAATCTGCAAAGCATAAAATAGAAAGATGACAAATGTGTCCATAATGCAAAGCAAGGTATATATCGGAGGATACTAGATGATGATATTTTTATTTTCTAAGTCAGCAAAAACGGACATGGCTATCATATTATATCATATTTATAGATTTCGATTTAAAAAAACATAGAAGCTAAAATTATTTAATTTTATATGTTTTAATTATTATTTACTTTATTTTGTATGTTTTAGTTATTATTATTAGAGTAACTTATAATACTAAATATAGTAAGTATATAATTATATATATATTATATTCATAACGTTTTAAATATTAAATTAAATAAGATACTGATATCTCTAACTTTACAATACACTGTAATGTAAAATATACTTACAAGAATCTCATTTTATGTAAATAGTTAATTAATAATTTATTATATTATTACTATTTTGAAGTCAGGTCAAGTTTTATTGATTGTGGTGGTGGATACTAATTGCTTAATTTAAAACTTAGGGAGTATTTTATACATTATCAATAATATTTGAGAATAATAAACAAATTAATACAAAATCATTTAAATTTATTTTATTTTGTATTTTTAATTATTATTTATTTTATTTTATATCTATTAATTATTATTAAAATAATTAAGTAATATTAGATATAATAAATATATGATTATTGTTACGATGAGTAACCGGAGATTAATAGGTTGGACTCGTTGGGTTGACCCAATCGTCTGGAGGAGGGAACCTTTTGACTATATTTGCGTCTAAGAGCCTCCATCCGACTTGTGTGTGTAAGAGAATGGGGGGTGGTACCTGCAAAGACACTTCGATGCCTAAGTCAGCAAGGGTCTAAGCAAGTTTAGAGAGTATTGGAACTTAGAGATACCTGAGGGGTGTCAGTGTATTTATAGTGGTGAACCAATAACTACCGTTGGAGTAGCTCCACTTTTTAAGAAGGAAAACCATCTCTTTATCTTAGGAAAGTTGAGATATGGCTTCTGGAAGTGAGTGAGAGATTTTGGGGCAATTACTTATTTGAATAGGTGTTATCTGCCAGCTAATCTTCACTTCCAACTTCCTTAGAGAAGGTCGTGGTTGGAACCGACTTCTTGAGAGGAGGTTGATGTCGAGTGAGGGGCAATCTTTGGATTGGACCTCTTATTTGGATTTGGATCTTAGTGTTGGATCAGGGTATGAACAATTATATATGCTACATACATAAACTTATAAATATTAAAATAAATAATGTAGCTTTAAGTTATTATCTTCCTAGTATTATCGTTAGATTATTATTATGAAACTTTTTTTAGTGAAAAATAAAATTGAATACAAGGTAAAAGGTAAAATTATATACAAAATTTATAGAAATATATATTATGAAGAATAGAATTTGTGAAAATTGGATATTTTTACTAAATTTATATAGAATATATCTCTTTTTTCTTTATAAATGGAGCAATGTTTATTCTTTAGTGAAAGGTATAACTTATCATAGCATTATCCTATTATCGAACCTAACTCTTATTGGAAATTAAGTCACCCGGTTACCTAGTTAGGTCGAGTCATTGGTCGGATTACACTTGCAATGAAACTTGTGGAACCTGGTGCAATTCGACCAATTTTCATAAAAATGAATGGTCAAGTGGAATTTAAAAAAATGGACTGAGTCATGCTTTATTATTACAAAAGCCATTAAAATCCTAAACTAATTTCGATTACTCCCTCACTAAAGTCACTATTCACTTTTTTTAGATTTTTAGTTTCAACTCTCTCATCTCAAACAAGCAATACCACATTAGCTCTGCTTGCTCATTCACTATTGTTTAGAGATGTCCTTTTTTTTCTGACGAAATGGGTATCCACAAAAATCTGCTTGCTCGTTCACTATTATTTAAAGATGTCCTTTTTTTTTTACACAACGGGTATCCACGAAAATGTACTTATCGGGTCTGGAGGCGGATATAAGTACCCGTTTAATAAACAGAGCAAAAGCAATGGGAGTTAATTGCCTTATAGGTACCCATATAATACCCATAAGTATAAAATTATATGAAAACTCCTAGTTTTCACTTCTTAACCTCACTCACTCATTATTCAACATTCAATCTCACATCCATGCCTCACGCCTTCACTTCCTCCTTCTTCTCACAAACCATCTGGTGCGCCACCGCAAGCCTCTAGTCGCGTTGCTGCCCCACCTATGCACTACAACACAACCGGCATTTTGCGACGGTTAAACCAAATGCTGGAAGATAGACCGCAGGTAAACGATTAGCAGCGGTTTTAGCTAACCGCTGAAATAACTACCGCTAAACGTCTATCAATTCTGCGGCGGTTACATTGCAACCGCCGCTAATAGAATCGGACCGGACCGTCCGGTAGTCCAACCGACTCAATCGTTAAAATCGCGCTTCCACCAATAGACCCACAACGTGTGGATCACAGCGAAGAAGGTAGGGCTCGAACCTGAAACCTACAACGTGTGGATCACAACGAAGAAGGTAGGGCTCGAACCTGAAACCTGGAAGAAGGAAAAGCTTTAATAATGTCATGTTACCACCAAGCCAAATGTCTCTTCGATGTATATAGCGCTAATAATTATATATATCATATGAACACATTTGATTGCCACACAATTTTTTGTTGTATACTTTATATCTGATCATAGTTATTATAGGCATCTTATATATTGGGTAAAATGCACAATTAAATCAAATGGAGGACCAAATTACACAATTCTACCAAATTGAAAAACATTACTAGAATCTCCCAAAAGCACATTCTTATGTAATTCGAATTAGTTCTATTCGAATTAGTAGTAATGCTTGTAATTCGAATTTGTCCAATTTGAATGATGCTTGCATGTAGTCTTAGGGTAGTTCGAATCAGGGTGATTCGAATTATGCACACTAGGACGTCCCTGATAATTCAAATGGGTCTGCTTTGAATTAATTTTGGACCATAGTAGATCGAATTAATTTATAGCTATTTATATATGATCAAAGTGTATATAAAGAGAACATTTAATAATATCCATAATGAATTTAATAAAGAGTACATTCAATCATAAATAAAAAAACAATAATTATAAATATTTTTATAAATTATTAAAAATCAAATATTTTCTAAAAATATTTATTAAGATTTAGAATTTAGTATTTAATATTTAAAATTAGTGAAATATTTGCCAAAAATATTATATTTTGTTGGTCAATTAGCATTATTGAATATATTAACCACGATAATATGCAGATGATTGATTGGTTTTCATATAAAAATATTTTTATTCTATTTAATTAATTTTGAATTTAGTTATTATGAATTCTTATATGTAAGAATACAAGATAATATTGTTATTAAAAAAATTTAAATTTTTATTTTAATAAATGCTCAACAAATCATTAAAATAAAAAAATTATAATTTAAAATTATAATTTTGATAAAATTATAAAGTTTTGAATTTTTAATGACTTGTAATTATTATTTTTAATATTTTATAGAAAATATTTATAATTATTATTTTTAAAAAATGTTTGATTTTTAATTAGTTCAGAGTATGATTTTATTTTCTTCTTTTACATCCATGTTTGAATACAAATTTAAATGCTAATACAATAAATAAGAAAATCTTATTGGTAAATTTGTTCACATGAGTTAACATATATAGCTTATTTAACTTGTGAATTTTTTTCGTAAAACGAATGTAGAAAAAGTGTTACGAGTTTAAGTAACAATGATTTAAACATATGTAGCTTAAGATAGTAGTGTTTACTTAACTAGATTATACTTAGATGGTTATTACTAAAGAAAACATTGCAATAACTCGCCCAACGGTACATATAGCGGCAGTTTTCGAAAAGACGCCGCTAAATGCAAGTCTGATTGAAATATAGTAGCATTTCGAAAAAAACTGCCACTAAATGTAGTCCTGATTGCAGCCCCAACCAATAACCGCCGATATATGTGCTGCAGGTTGCCGTTTTACAGCGATTTTATAAAACCGATAAAACCGCTACAAATTTTTGCCGCTATCTGCCGAAATTGTTGTAATGTGCCACTGCTCCACCTCCAACAGTTCAACTGCATCTGTGCATCCAGCCGATGCTACTCGTCTCCTGCAACAGCATAACCACTGCCTCCACCTGCATTGTTGTCCTCATAGTCATAAAACATGAGTTTGTAGGATTTGAATAAGAGTATGGTGTTAGAAAATTATTTAATTTCTTAATTTGTTGTGAACAATACATATGTTAATTATAATCATAAATTATGTTATTTCAAATTAAATATTTTATATAATAGTAATCTTATTTATTGTTATAAATGTTAAATTGAATAAATCATAATTATTTTTAATTTGAAATTAAATAAGAATAAAATTAGATATTATTTTGTAGACTTTAAATAATTATCTTTTGGATTTTAGATATATTATCTTTTGGACTTTAGATACTGTTTTTATTTGGATTTTAAATTTAACGAGTGTTATGCTCAAATATAAATAGTGCGGATTTTGGTCTCCAAGATACCACCGTCTTTATCGCTTTTTTCTCATCAGAGGAGTCACAACTTAGTTCTATTAGAAATAAAGAAGACTTTGTTGAGGAAGATCGAAAGAACTACAAACCTGAGACAATCCTTTCATCAATTCCTAAGTTCTAATTTCTTATTTTTATGAATAAAGGTATGTTTCTACATTATGATATATTTTTAGTGATTTAATATGGATGATGTAGATTAATAAAATAATTTACTTCAACATTCGATAAATATCCTTGTTTCGGATTAGCGTCTTCCTAATGATATACGTGTGTACGTACAAGGAATTCTAATGATCAAATCAGTAGTAGTTCAAAAGGTAAGAATTAGGAGTAAAAGATATACCTTAAGTATATGTTAAATTCCTTATGGTGTTTGGACAGAAAGTCTTGAGAGAATTCTCATAGATTTCATCAAGATTTAGGTGTGATCTAATTTGAACATGATTCATATTTTCTCTCAGGGGCCAACATGCATAAGCGAGACGTTTCTATGCCAATCACTGTTTTTAAACTCAATCTAAAAGTTAACTCGTAACAAATTATAACTATAATAGTTCATACCAAAAAATATGAGTGGAAGATATAAAGAGAATAAATTGAATAATCTTTAGATTTTTTTCTAAAGTTAAACATACAAGAATTATGAGAGAAAGATAAACTGTTACGTAAGAATTTAATGATTAATTATATTTGAAGTAAAAATTCATAGTGCATACCAATAATTTGGTCATTAATAAAATAATAGAACTTTACGTTACAGTGAATGGTATATTGAATACAAAGTTTTTAAACACACTATTAAATACAATTTTCATGTGTATTTTACATATTTTCTTTATGAATATTTGAATCTTTTATTCAAAGGTATAAAATATGACACTAATAAATTCAGTATTATTGTCTCTTTTTCCATTATTAGTTTGGCATAAAGAAACTATAGTGCCTCTTTTTTTTAAATAGCTATTAACTATTAAGTATCTTTTGTTATTAGTTTGTAGAAAGAAACTATATTGTCTCTATTTTTTTAAATAACTATTAACTATTAAGTTTTATTTGTTTTGGACATGAACTATGAAGTCTCCGGTATAAAGCTTCATTTAAAGATTTATCGTTGGCCAAAACTAATACATACACAAGACGAGATTGGAATCGAAGATTGTATAAGCGGTCTATATTTTTTTTGTTTCCTATGGTATCCCCCAACCTGACAGGTTAAGGACTAATCCGTCGCGGATCTGAGCTTTATTTAAGGGTCTGGTGCTGGCCAATGGGTTGCTGCATACACAAGACGGGATTCAAACTCTCGACACTTGCTTAAGCGGACGAGTGAGCTGACCACCCGACCAACCCAAGTTGGTTTATAAAGCGGCCTATATAAACCCCTAACTTTACATATATTGTGTGGGAGAGCATAAATAAGACCCAGCCCAAGTCCAATTACACTGCTTCTCACTATTATCACCAAAAAAAAAAAAGGGGGAAATCATGTATCTCTTCTCTGTCACTACTTAATCAGAAACCACTGTCAGACGGTTTAACAGAGTGAGACACTCTCACACTGAACAACTCTCTGTTCAGCGTTTTTTATAAGCAAACCAAATTTGAAATACCGAACCAACTTACGAACGCAACAAAATCTATCCCTCCTTCTCTCTCTATAACAATGGCAGAACCCAAAGTTAAGTATGATCGCCAACTCAGGTAACCCTTTCCTCCACTTTTACCCTTTCATTACCAATATTTCCTTACTCTAATCACTAATTGCTAATTATACGTGTGTGTTTAGTGTTCCGATGGATTATAGGGACTGTTGTATATTTTCGATTCAAGTATCGTGTGCTTTATTGGATGAAAATCTACGAATAATACTGCTTCACTTTTGTTATGGTTTGCTGTGGATTCTTGCTGAGTTCTGTTTATGATACCGTGGAAATAAATTTATGGTGTTAGGATTATTTTTTTTTTAGTTTTTTCATTCTTTTTATTTACTTTTTTTTTAAGCTAGAAAACAACGGTTAGAGAGGTAGTTTTACATGACCTACAATACTAAGGAAACTCAGGAATTGGATACTATGGATTCGATAAACCTTGATTTAGGTTGTGATTAAATCCAAAATCAAACTGGAGTTTGCTGCTAACTGGAATGGGTTGGAGCTGCTCTTTTTGTTTTTTGCTTTTTTTATTGCTGGGTATCTAGTTGTTCTGGTCATTGCTTGATGAGTGGAAAATGTAGTCAGAAGATATTCCCTTCAAGCATGGTCAGTTACTGAAGAAAGTTGATTGATGACTGGTTCGAGGTGTTTGGAGCTTTTGTATTGATTCTTATTCTTCTGCTTTCTCTGCTTCTATTTTGAATGTGTGTTGTAGTGCTCGAGTTGAGTTTAAATGCTTAAGATATTTCATGCTTATTGCAATTTTAATTTGAAAATGCAGGATATGGGGTGAACAAGGACAGGCAGCACTTGAGAAATCTAGTATTTGCTTACTTAACTGTGGCCCTACTGGCTCTGAAACACTTAAGAATCTTGTTCTTGGTGGGATAGGAAGCATCACTGTAGTTGATGGATCTAAAGTTGAAGTGGGTGATCTTGGAAACAATTTTCTGGGTAAGGTCTCTTTGTGGCATTCTGTTTTCATTTTCTTCTTGTTTCGTGCCTCTTTTGATAATCATTTATCTCTTATCTTTAGTGGATGAATCAAGTGTCGGGCAGTCAAAGGCAAAATGTGTTAGCTCATTTCTTCAAGAGCTAAACGATTCTGTTAAAGCAAAATTTGTAGAGGAGTATCCAGAGGCATTGATTGAGACAAACCCATCATTCTTTTCTCAGTTTACTTTGGTCATTGCCACACAGGTCTGCTCCTGTAATGCTACCAATGTCTTTATTGGAGAGTTATGCTTAATTCATGATTATCTATCTTTCTGCATGAAACAAAGCTATGAATTGATGATATAGTTTAAAGTAGATTCAGTTTAAATATTATGTTTATTCTTGTGACGTGCAATCTCATTGATGGTAATCCTTATAAACTTTTCAGCTTGTCGAAAGTTCAATGATAAAGCTTGATCGAATCTGCCGGGAGGCAAACGTTATTTTGATCTTTGCTCGTTCCTATGGCCTTACAGGGTTTGTTCGAATTAGTTTGAAGGTAATTTGGTAAAGGGCAACTTTGTTTTTGCTGTGTATTTGGAGCTACCAGTCAAAAGAATGCTTTCATGACTGAAGAAACATAACTCGTCTAAAGATAAAGTTAAACCTTATTATCTGAAATAAGGAAAACAAAGTCTTCAGAATTATAATTTAGATTGATTATTAGATTGGGTAATTTTCTTTTGTGGCATATATATAACTAGTAAGCTGAAAATACCTGTTTCCAGAAGTAATCAAAATGTTATTGAGGACCAGCATGATTTGTATGCTTTGGTTGATTGGTTCTTTTTTGTTGATTTTAACAGGAGCATACTGTCATCGAGTCAAAGCCTGAGCATTTTCTGGATGACCTCCGGTTAAATAATCCTTGGCTTGAACTAAAGAGGTATAGATGTTTATTTAATTTTTTGGGCAGGTTTCCTTTACATAAGATTTAGTTTCCTTTTCAACAGCTCCTTCTATCAATTATGTATTTGTTGTAAAGTGTTTTGAAATTGCAGTTATGGCGGCGCCATAACGGTATGGCGTGGCGGGTTTTGACCCTGCCGCCATATGGTGGTCGCCGCAACGCTGTTTTCACGGCGGGCGAAATGGCGGCCGCAATTGCGATGGCGCCATGGCGGAACGCAATGTGAATGGCGGAAATTGCGGGGTTTTTCGGATTTTTGAAAAAAATCTGAGGGTGTTTCAGGTAATTTAGGAATCCTGAGTGATCCCACTAACCCACAAACCCTATAATAATCAGCCTCTTATTCAAAAACTCCCTTCTCTGCCTCATCTTAACAAAAACTTCCCTCCGTCTCTGTTCTCTCCGACGCTACTCTCTGCGATGCTGCTCTCTGCGGCTCCCATCGCCGCCGCTCGTCGCAGCGATCATTGCTGCTGCTCATCACCACAGCCACTGCTAACCACGGTTCCCTCACTGGTTCGTAGATCTTGTTTCAACTTCTCTGGTCCTATTTTTTTCTTTTCTCTCTTCCCTGCTGCCCCTTCTTTATAGATGTTATCAATAATCAGTGTTAAACTTCTCTTCTTCCAATTTTTTTCCCCCATTCAGTTCACTATGTCTACTTCTAGACAAGCCCTTGATTCTAATGCTCCTACCCCTGCCTCTGCTGCTGGCACTGCCCCTGTTGGATGAAGTTGATGAGAGCTAGAATTTAGATGGTTTATAGTTTTTATGTTTTATGTCTTCTGTTTTATGGCTTCCTTATGACTTTTGAGTTATGATTTGAACTTGATGTTATGTTTATTTGCTAAATTTGCTACTATATTTGCTACATTAATTGGATGCTTTATGACTAGAAAGTTGCTTATATAGATAGATTTTATAGTTTATTATATTTGCAATTTTTCTGCATGTTTTTTTGTACATATATATGTATTTTTTAGGTAATCTGCCATTTTCGCCATTTTCCACAACGCCATCCGCTATAATTTTATAGCGGATTTTTGGCTCACCGCCATGAGCCGCCATCCGCAATCAAAAACTATCTTGTAAAGCTTAGACTATAGACATGGTTCTTCAAGTCTTCTAGACATTCTAAAATTGCACTTGTAACTGTAGTTTTGCAGACAGCATTGACTTGACTGTGCAAGATCCTGTTGCTCATAAGCACATACCATATGTTGTCATTCTTGTCAAGATGGCTGATGAGTGGGCCAAAAGCCATGGTGGTAAGCTCCCATCAACAAGAGAACAAAAAAAGGAGTTCAAGGTTTGTTGTGTAATCATTTGGCTGAGTCATTGAGCCCTTTGATCTAATGGTATTCAACTTTCATGATAAGCTTTGGTGTTTGAATGTGAACAATGTAGGATCTTTTGAAGGCCAGGATGGTTTCACAAGATGAAGATAATTATAAAGAAGCTATTGAAGCATCATTCAAAGTGTTTGCTCCCCGAGGAATTAGTAAGTAGATAATTTAAGATTCATTGGTGTACTTTTACCTTTGGTCCTGCCCCAAAATTCATTTTGGGAGCAACACTATCCTTTGTTTTCCTCGATAAGGGACACAAGAATATACATTTTCTTCTGCAAGCTTATTTTGAATTTTATAAAAGCTTTAATTGGGGTTGGTGGCTGATGAAAATTAAAGAAAGCTGTTCAATCTTATAAATGTCAAGTATATTGAGCTCAATGAAATTACTTTGAACTTTTTCATCAAGAAATTTGTTACTTTGGTTCTGAAAATTAACAAACCCATACTTTGCTCACTATTGAAAAATGTATCGTCACTGGTTAGAGATGGGATCATTATCGTTGTTTCTATAATATTAACTTATTTTTGGTTGTCATCAGGAGATTAACCTGACATTAAATTCTTTTACCTATTATTTGAATGTTACATCCCTTGTCCAATCTAAATTACTTTTTTCTGTCTTGTTATGCACTTCCCTAGGTTTGGATTTGCAGAGGATACTAAATGATAGTTCTTCTGAGGTGGACTCTAATTCATCAGATTTTTGGGTGTTGGTGGCTGCTCTGAAGGTTTGTCCTTCTGACATTGTGCCACTGATCTTTGCTTTGGATATATCTTGCTTCACTTTGATGTGGAGAAACTTTCCTATTTTAGTTGATGCTAGAATGTGATCTTATTGGGTTTAACTAGTTGGAGCATGTGAAACTTAGCAGCTAGAAATTTGCTAGAAAGTTGTAAAGAGTTTGTCTTAATTTGTCACTTTGAACCTTCTACTTCTGTTAGATTAAGTTTCGAAACACTGCACTGTAGAACTATAATTCCAGTCAATCTCCTTGGTATTTATGTGGTACTATTCTGATCATGTTGCAGGAATTCATTGCAAATGAAGGTGGTGGGGAGGCACCACTTGAAGGATCTATACCGGATATGACATCTTCCACTGAGTTAGTAGCCAATTCTTCATATGTTTGGGATATTTTCTTTCCTCCATAGAAAAGAAAGACTATTAATTAATTTACATGACATGCAATCATTATGTATCTTCTGTCCTGCAGGCAATATATTAATTTGCAGAATATCTATCTAGCTAAGGCTGAGGCTGACTTTCTTGTAATGGAACAACTAGTGAGAAGTATCTTGAAGAAGATTGGTCGAGATTCAAATAGCATTCCAAAGGCAACAATTAGAAGTTTCTGTAAAAATGCAAGAAAACTCAGAGTAAGCTTCTGAAGTTACTGATAAAAAATCACTTTAGGTTGCAAGTAATGAATGCAGTCTCCTTTCCTGATTAATGATTTGCTTTAATTGTTTGCTTACTATATTCGGGTTTCTTAAGGCCCTTTATTCTGCAATATAATTTATAGCCTCTATCTCGGAGGAAAATGTGGAACCATGGAAAAAGAATACCTTGATAGATATAAAATGAACCTTCAAAAGGATTAATCTGCTTTTACATTCTGGACCAAAAGTATAGGTTGAAAATTCCCCTCAGCTACCTTTAATGGTGTATATTGTTATTAGTGTTGCTTCAGTGGTCCAAATAAAGGTGGAAATGCTTACTTTCCAGCTGACTTTTCTCCAGTTCTTTTCTATTATCAAGGCAATCAGAGTTGTTCGCTTACATGTTCAGCTTGGATACTAAATCCCTATTTTGTAGGTTTGCAGGTACCGGTCAATTGAAGATGAATTTAATTCTCCAAACATACCTGAGTTGCAGAGGTACCTAACTGATGAGGATAGCAGGTTATATCCATTTTATAGTTGATGCTTCTGGAGAATATTCATTTTAAGAGTTTATATGTAGAGATCAAATACTCTTTCTAAAAATTTACTACTGTCTATATACATGACAGCATTGCTGTAGGAATTTATATTTTGCTTCGTGCTGTGGACCGGTTTGCTGCTAATTACAACAGTTTTCCTGGACAGTTTGACAGGTAATGTGTTGTAATGTTCAAGGCCCAAATATATTTGTTTCTTTTATGTGGGACTTGATATGGAGGTTGGTTTTTTACTTGCAGAAATTTTATTTTATCATTTATTATGATTATTTGCAGTGCAACGGATGAGGATATGCCAAGATTGAAGAGTGCAGCTATTAGCCTCCTAAGTGACCTGGGATGCAATGGAGCCGCTTTGGCTGAGGACCTCATCAATGAGATGTGTCGATTTGGTGCAGCAGAGCTTCATGCTGTGGCTGCTTTGGTTGGTGGAATTGCATCCCAAGAAGTGATCAAGGTTTTCATTCATGCTCATTTTTTATAACTTTATTACATGCTTTAATTCTCTGGTTCTTAGCTTCCAAAGATATATCTTTTTGTATGAACTTAGTCTAGTCATCTCTTGAGTTTTAACAAGTTCAAGCTGTGAAAAGTTGACATAAAAGAAACGCCAAAATATGTGCTTAAAACAAAGTCAACGAAAGATGGCCGTTTGTTACACCTTTTTTGCCTTTTGCACAGGTCCTGCTTCTTGCCTCGTAAGGCTTTAGAGAGGATAAGCTCCTATTTTCCTTTCCTTCCCTTCCCTTATTTATGCTTCAGCTCGAAACCTTTTTACATCGATTCTCTTCGTAGCTCCTTCCAAACACCCTTCTTTCTGTATATGGTTTTCAACAACAACTTCGTCTAATCCAGTTCACAATACCACAAATTCCACGGCAGGACTTCTTCCCACACATCAATCCATTATCAGTCCTGAATTTATTGGATAAATAATTCTTTAATCCCTCTTCTGTCTGTCTTTATTGGATATTCTTCTTTTATGGATAAAAAATATAATCTCTAGAAGACAATCTTCGGTAAGAATTTCCAGTAGATGATCAGTTCTGCTAACAATTTTGGGTATATACAACTGTGTTATGTGTAGGGCAATTCAAAGCCAAATTCATATTCTGTTTTTGTATTGCCCGCCAAGCTGTTTCTTTATGGAACAATTTCTTTAGCATCTTTGATGAATGCTTTGTGTGCCCTGCAACACTAGATCAATTTCTATTGACTAGATTTGTTGTATTTGGTTGTAGAAAGAGGCAAATTTTTTTTGGGACTATTTGGTTGGATTGTTAACACACACACCTTTCCGACAAGTGTATCTTATGGGATGCCATTAGACGCCTAGTATTTATTTGATATAAAGCTCATGATCTTTATAGGGGACTTTTTCTCTTACACATGTTGAGAGATTGGAAAGCTATGCTCTATATATAAATCTTTTGTTTTGCTTTTATATAGGGGAACCTTTATTTCCAATTTGTATTATCCTCCTCCTCATCTTAATTCTTTATTTTTTAATCAAAAAACATAAATAAGGGAAGGTTATACACTAGTGATGTTCATTATTTGTTTCCATAGTTTTGATGCTCTCAAACTCTTTTCGTAGAAACATTGAACAATGGGTATGAATGCTAAATTATCACGAATGGATACACAAAGAAAGAAACAGCATTATGTTATTGTTATTTATATTTTTAATAACGTTCCATTGAGTTGGGAATCACATACTTTTGTTCCATGCAGCTCATAACAAGGCAGTTTGTACCGATGTCCGGAACCTACATCTTCAATGGCATTGACCACAAGTCACAGCTGTTGTCCCTGTAATTTGATTTCCCAATGATTAACTTGCTGGTATGGTATGGCTTCATGGCCTTCTGCGCAGTGGTGTTGAATGTAGATTCTCATTGCAAGATTCTTGCTTTGCTTTGCCCTTTATAGCACCCCATTTTTGAAGCAATTTTTACTCTACCTGCCACAAGTGGAGTCTTGTTATGTAACGGGATTTTTTGTAACTTAGTGCTGATATTTATGTCCAAGAAATGATAGATTGTAGATTGCATAGTTTAAGAGACATTTGATTACAAAAATGGTTTGCTAACCTTATACAATGCATGCTATTTGATTACGTTGTAAATTAAAATCCCTTCAAGGCTGCATCGATCAATGTAATGTAATCTAGGGAATACGTTATCATGCCTATGGACACTATTGCACACACTATGGTTCGATTGGTGAAGGTGAAAAGAACGAAGGGAAAAGAATAAAAGAAAATGCTGCCGAGCATTAAAAAATAAATTGTTGCTTATACATCTTTTATAGTAGATACTATTTTCATAATAGTATATTTTAATAAGTATCTGTGTTTTTTTATTTTATTAATAAAAAAAATTTTGAATGTACAAGTAATTAATAACTATAAGGTGAATGCTATCCTATTTTCTCTAAGGTAACATGTAAGTTATTCTCTCTAATGTGTCATTCTAATTTGATGTTTATTTTAATACATTTGTTATATATTTATTAAAATATGAATTTAAAATTTTTTTTATATTAACTAAATTCTAAACTAAATTATTAATGTGACAAATTAAAAATAGGAACATGAAATAGTGTTACTGTAAAAATTTTTAATTTGAAAAGTTTATCGTGTTAAGTAGATTTTTAAATTTGAAAATTTATTCTATACAATTTGATTTAGAATTATATGAAAAAAAAGGAAAAAATTGAAATACTTTATATCTTGTTTTTTAAAAATTAATGTAGCTAATTTGCAATTATTTTTTATGAAGATCTAGATTTTTATTTAATTTTTGTTATTCAGAGATTTTGTGTGAAATAAAAGAGTAATATATAACATTTTTCAAATATTTTGTTAAATTTCCAACAAATTTTAATGACCTAAAATCAATTTCTTATTTTTTATTTTATTAGATAAATTAATCATCCAACAAATTTTACTAAAAATTTAAAATAAATAAACACCTATTAAAATATAACACATCAGAAAAGATAACTTACATGTTATTTTAAAAAAGACAGGATAACATTCACCTAATTATAATTGTGTTAAAAGAGTTTGGTATATGAATAGTAATATTATTTTTATTTTACTTTCAACCTCGTCCAAGAATATCAAATGGAAGTGGTGTTTTTTAGGTTGAAATTGTGGGTTTAGGTTAAAAAATTTGCCACTTATATCCAAAAATGAAATTTTTAAAAATACAAAAAATTTTATACAAACATCGTTTTCTCATTATCAATGTATGAATATGAAGTGTTAAATTGTGTTTAATTAAGGTATGGAATGATCTCTTAGGCGGAATGGTGCTAAGAATTATAATGTCGTTTTAGTTACAATCAATCTAAACGCAATCCGAAACGTGATACTTGGAAAAAAAAAATCTCCAAAGATTACCAAGTTTGTACATTAAACAGAAATGCTTGCTTTTTCCCCAAGTTGAAATGATAACCACCATCAGACCAAAAGGGAAGAATATAAACGAAGGCAACTATGTCTTTATAATGCACTTATGCTTGCTATAAAACAAAATATTCTCACCAAAATAACAAACTGACCAACTGAGATGAACATATCATCAAACCTATGTTCTCTGAACAGTACAGGATGTACTATACGAGGATGTGGAGTAACACCGTAAATTTGATAGAGCAGCAACAACGAAAGCATGCCACAGCTCCGCAGAGTCATTACTACGTAGTAGCGCCAACTCTTCTGCCAGGATTGTATACACTGAACTCACCGAAGTCCCTTCTTCCGCTGGCAAAAGTGTCCACAGTCAGAGCCTTAGAGAAAGAAATGGCTAATTCAGTTTCTACACAAAAACAATATCATAATACACTCCTTCTATAACTTTTTGGTACATTCTTGAACCCAAAGTATCTGGATATGTATCCACATCCATACCCAGATGCATGGATACAAATATTTAACAGAATGTCACAATAACAAATAAATGGAACAGGAGGTGAATACAAATCTGATGACAACTTTAAGCAAATATTAATTGCCTTAACAGCATCATATTATATTCCTGTAAGCTAACTTTAAGGATGACCATTTGTGTTTGCACAGTGAACAAGTCGAAAATTAAATAATCATACCTGTGTTTTACATCCCAACCAGCAGGAAGAAAACGTGGATTTACAGCTTCAACAAATACTTGTCTCCACCGTTGACAGAATTGTCCAATGCCTTCTTCCCCATATTCCTTCATTAAATGTTCTACAACTTCTTGTCCATGCGGTCCATGTCCTAAGAGTGATTGTTTTGAATTATGTTTAGTTTGAGTCGATTCTTCATCGTTGGGAGGATAAGATAAGTCATCACTTCCATTTGGTTGCTTTTTTCTCAGACTAGTGCCATCAACATTTGTAGCAGAGTCACTAATTTCACTATAATCCACAATTTCAAATGAGCTTGTGTACCCATTTTTAGTAGCAGGAGAGACAGATGCATCCACTGCAAGATCAGAAGCTAAAGAAGGGTTTCCTGAATCATCGTTTACCATCAAATGTTCTCTATCTACATCATTACTTGTTTCTTCATTTGCACATGAACCATCATCAAGGGAACCAACCTTTGATGCATCCCCATTACTGATTCTGGTTGTGGAATCAGCAGGGTTTTCCTCTTCAGACACTGCTGTTATTTTACCCACATGTCTGAAAGAGAAACCCCTCTTCTTCTCAAACCGTCTTCTCTCATGAGGACTCATGCCAACTATCAGAGCTCTTTCTAGATCTTCCTCAGATATTTCCCTTCCTCCATAATATCTCTTCACAACCTGCAAAACAAATTAACAGAGAACCTCAAACAAAAGCTCCTACAATTGATGAAGATCTTAAATAACATTCATGAACAACGCCAAATTGAAAACCACTGATTAAGTACAATTTGGAAGCCATATTAAAAATGCATCAAATCTATACTCGCAGTCATTTATATAATCACATTTAAGTTGGGCTCAATCTATCAAATTAAATTGCAAATCATTCCGACATTCATCATCAAGAGGGGCTTCTCTACAGTAACCAAGGCTCAGATTAGAGAAATATGATCAAACCTCAGTCAGTTCTTCACGGCGATTTTGAGGCATTCTTGGTCCATGGCGTATAAGAGCCATAGCTGCTATACGTAACTGTAATGGAGATACACCCTCCTCAATCTGTACATTAGGCTCTTGTTCAGGATGAACGACCCTTTGAACGTACAGAGGAATTCCAAACTCAGCAGCTATTTTTCTCTTGTACTTCTCTGCAGCCGCATGGGCAATTTCGTGGCAATCCACGCAGAGTAGAACAATATCATGAGAACGATGGCTTTTTAAATGCTCAGGAAAATGCATTCTGTAACAGGATGGGATTATTCGGTACCGTAAGTAGTGACTTCCTTCACCACATCCAACACATATATTTCTCTTACTCTGAATGTAGAAATCATTGTCTTCATCCTCTGGGCGACCTTTGGGTTCAAATAGAAGCATTATAGCTGGTGGGTCCTTATCAACAAGTTTTGCGAGATCCCGACTTAGGTACCTGCAAAATTGATCATTATTCACAGAGAAACAGCACCTTTAAGAAAAGTGTAAAAATAAATTAAAAGGTGCACCAACCACTCAAGCTTCTTCTTATCACAGTAACAAAGCAGCCTCCCATCATTAGCAAATATCCGGCAGTTATGATAAACAGGAGCCTTACAGGAGAATTTTTGGACAAACAAATCTCGAGAAGCTTTCCGGGATATCTGTCTATGATTCTTTAGACCAGAGGGTTTATAAGCTAAACTAGGTTTTAAGTTGCTGTTAAACAGCAAAGCATAATTAAATATAGAAAGTGGACAAGTCCCATTTGGACCCAGGCACTTCTGAATAATCCATGAATAAATGTGATCATGGTTAATCAACTTGTCTGCAAGAATATGATGGATATCACTCAAGTGGCTGCAAACAACAGGAGATGGGGAATGGATGAAAAAATTGAGACCCATTTCCACATTGTTATCAGCCTGAGCTATGAGATTGTATATTTCGGATTCACTTGACAAAGGTTGACTTGCCAAAGCAACAATTGCCTGGTCAGACAGTACATATTTTAAGCTCTCATCATGAATACGAGCCTGAAATGCCACAGAATATTCTCATGTAACTAATGTTGTCATAAAAAAGAATATACATTCACCATCGTCAAAAGTTATACAGTAAGCAACTTAGTCACTATAACAATGGAGGATAGTGAATAAAAGTTTCAGTATTGTGTCCTGTGTCTAGATTAACATAGTTTTGCACATTTTTTCCGATGATGCAGGAAGAATTTCGTCCTAATTGTTCTCATTACTATGAATAATAATCTTGACTTGAACATTTAGCAATAATTAATATCAGAAAAAATAATAACAATTTTCAAAAAATACAAACAAATACTAAAATATATCTCATCTTAGTTCTGTATTACTCCTAGGTTTTATCAATTTATGGCACGAAAAGATGGTGCCATAAGGTCAAGAATCATGTTGAGTTCTCTCTTGTATGTCTTTGATAATAGATAGGGCTAGATTGCTTTTCCATCTCACAGTTTGCAAACTACATGGTCGATCAGGGAAATTGGAAAAACACTGGTATCTACATTTTACAGTAATAAATCAATGTTAAATGATAGCTTAAGTGAAGGAGATTATAACTGACCATCAGGTCTCTCCATCCACACAGTTGCTTCACAATAGTCTGAAACTGAAAGCAGAGAAGAGCATCAGAATTTTATATCCAACGAGACATCTCACAAGATTAATCTGTGCAGGAAGCAACAAACCTGGGTTTCATTGGAAACTGAAGTGAAGCCTTGACCACTCACATGACGAGAAAATAATGATGATGCAGCAGAATCACCAGGAGAAGCTTCAACTTCTTTTGTATAAAGTTGCAAACACGTTATGTTTGAACGCCGACTAGCCTCGTGAACAAAATGGAATTTGTCATCGTCACAAGAGTTTTCTGACACAATAGTAAATTCAGAATTTTGACATAACATTATCAAAGGAAACCCCTAAAAAGTTACTGCGTTATGCTGTCTCAGTTAGCTCAACAGAGGAAAAATGTCTTATGATGCTGTTTTATCAAAGCCATCAAGATGACAAAATACCATAATCATCCCAGGTATAAAATAACCTTCTTATTTCTCTGGCCACTTCTTTTGGGGAATGGGAAGAGATATAAGGGAAAGGGGCTCACTGATGCAAGTTTTTAAATAATAAATATCCAATCTACTTAAACTGATTATTTATGACAAGAAAAAAAAATTGTGTTTCTAACTTTTACTTTAAAGTATCAGACAAGAAGACATACCATTGTCAAGTTGTTTGAGCTCAGCAATCAAACAGTTTGCAATATACAACAAATAGTGTGCATCTGTTCGTGCATAATGCACCATTTCTGCTGAGAGGGGGCGCTGTCTCCAGTCTTCACGCTACAATTAAGCATATAAAAGAAATGGTCTTTCTAGTCACTAACCATAAAACATCTGAGCCAAACTATGTGAAAGATAAAAGGTTTACATGTACTATTGCAACTATGGATGCCAAATACTTAAACTTAAAACTATATTGATGATGATAAATGAACCCATTTAATTAACAAGCAGATCAATAAGGTCAAACCTGTAATAATTTATTTGTTGTCACACTGCAGTAAGTTTCAAGTAGATAAGCAAGTGATTTCTGTGGCTTCAACAGCACCTCGCATGCCTATAGTACATGAACACAAATTCATAAAACAAAAACTGCTAATCAATCCTAAAAGCCAAGAAGCATGATCTATCATGAATAGCTCACCTTTGAAGTATCAAATAGATTAACAACATATATATGGAAGTCCCTTTGTAGCCAGACAACATCATTGTCAGCTCCATGGAACACCTATCCACAAATTTTTCATTTGAGAAAAAAGAAAAAACTGCAATTAATCCACTTGGACAACAGAATTTTTTTTTTGGGGGGGAGCGCGATGAATACAAAAATTAATGATAATATTTTCCATCAAAAATATGCCTTAATCCTGAATAGTAGTGCAGGCTAAATATATATATATATATATATATATATATATATATATAGACTTCTAATATATAAAAATCACTAAACATTAATCCACTAAAAGGGGGGTCAGCTACATGGAATAATCAATGCCATTGTACTCTATTGTGGGTCAAACCAATGTTTAAAGCATTTATACTTAAAACCTCTTCAAATAATTTCCCATATACTTTATAAGGTCTCCATTTGTTTTAGTGATAGAACTTCTCTCCAACTACTCCATTCTTCTAACTATAGTCTCTAAGTACCTTCTTCAAACATGTCCTTACCATCTGGAAAAAAAATTCTAACATCTTTACAATTGACACTACCCCAACTCTCTCCCTAATGCACTCATTTCTAATTCTATATAGTCTACTGTGCCCACTCATCCATCTTATTATTTTCATTTCTTTTTCCGAGCCAACATTCAATTCCATACAATATTGCAGGCCTATAGTTGTGCAGTAAAATTTACCCTTAAAAGTTATTTATTTAAATCATGGGTTCTGCCCTAAGCACTCTATTTCACTCAACTTGAATGTTATGGTTTATATTTTCACCTATCTCTTTATTACCTTGGATAATAGAACCAAGATGCTTAATTTAAATCTCATAATTTGTGATATGGTGTTGTCTCCAACTACAAATAACTTTCGGTATAAGAAAACTAATTTGTTGTGGTGTTAGGTGAATGCATAAACATCATTTTCTCCAATCACTTGCCCACTTTTTCCAAAAAAAATAAAATAAAAATAAAAAAATAAAAAGAGGAAGATAAAACATTTTCAACTTCTACTAAACCGTCTAGAAATATGATAGTAATAACTTACATACTTTACAAATAGAAGGATCCGCAAAAACTGGGCAAAGAATTGGCATTAGATCATGTAGCGCGATTGTATCAACCAAATAATCTTTCTTCTGGGTAGAAATCTGCGTGATAGCATAAAAACACACACTATCATAAAATTTATCAGGAAAAAGATGACTGCATAAAGCAATTAGAGATGACAACATACCTGAACCAATGCTGTAAAGCCTAGAAAAGATCGTAAGCTATGTTGTTCTGTGTCCACAGCAAAGAACCTCTCTTTGCTTAACACATTGGCCAATTCCTTTACTTGCAGCTCTGTATTGACCCAAACATAAGAATCATTCATTTCCATGTCCACAATCTCAGTAGTAAGTTCAATTTCAGGCCAAGAATTTTTCAACAATGCTGTGATCGCTGCCTCAAATGGATGCAAATTTGAAGCTTTATCTGCAGGAAAACCACTCATTTAGCTTCAAAGTTCAAGGTTCAAATATAACCTTCTATCAGCCTCACTTGAATTTTGACATTCAAAATGTCCAAAAAGATGCATCAAACTCCACCATGTTTGTATCAACAGCTAGATGAAACTCATTAAGATACTCAAACGATCTATCTTGATTCAACAATCAGACAAATCTTCCAAGAATTAGACAAAAATAAAGACACAAAACAACTATTGTTAGTAGGTATAGCTTGATGTAACTTTTAGTCCAAGTTAGGTGCTAAATTAAGAAAATTAGTTATGACCACCAGCTGAGTTAGTTAGTTGTTACTGCAAGTAGTTAGTTAGTTATAGTAGCTACTAGCTAACTTGTTCATAAGCTGAAACTAAACTAGATGTAATGTGAGGTTCACCACTACAGTTGATTGCTTCTTCTTTCTCTCTTCTTTCATCTCATTCTCTCTTCTTCTTCCAAACTAACTCTCTTCTATCAATAATCTGAGTTGCTTCAACCACAAATCCTCGGTTTCAACAACTATTATGTCTCTCCCAAGGTTATTGCGCAATGAGCCATTGTTAGGATTAAACACACCTTTCAATATGATTCATTTTCTTATGCTAAACTGAACTGACCTAAGCTACGTCAATTAGTCAAACAGCTCAAAAATCTTCACACGATTACTTCTTTTTTTCGCGTTCTTCGAAACCAAACACCGAAAACGATAGAAAAGTTATTTAAAATGTACCATTGTTAGAAGAGTCGTTGGGATTCTTCAAGTGCTTGAAAGGAGTGTAAGAATTATCCGCCAAGACGCGCTTAAAGGAACTCTGCGGCTTCGGTTCGGAATGTAAATAACACGAACTCGAAGGTGATTTCTTGTTACGGTTACGGATTCTTCTGCGGTTCATTGCGGTTAAGAAGATGGAGATTGCTGTTACAGTCGCAATTATGAATGCCGCTCGCATCTTGTTTCCGTTGGTCATTTCGTTTCGTTGCTCTTTAAACTCTTCTTCTTCTTTCTCTTTCTTGTTTTGTTTCTTCTTCTTCTTCTTCCTAGCGGCTTTGAAGTTTGAAGAGTTTGGGCTTTGTTACGGAGAGCACGGTGTATGACGGCGACTGGTCGCGACGGCGGTGTCTAGCAGCTTATGAAAACTGAAATATGGGGTTGTGTGCTTACGTGGCATGTTCTGATCTTGACAACTGTTTAACATATTGGGCCTAATTGGGCTAAGCCCAATTAGTTAAAACTCAAATCTATGTAATCTTTTTTTTTTGTCATAATCTGCGTAATGTCAAGACCTAAAACACCGTTCATAATATGAATTTATCATTTCGCTGCTAGTCCAGAAACACAGCTATAGAAGTCAGATGAAACGTTTAGGGTTACTGTCCAAAAACCCGTCGTTTACACTTTGTTTGGATAGATAATAGAAAATGGAAGGGAAGAAAAGAAGAGGAAAGAAAATGAGAGGAATGAAAATAGAAGAAAAAATAGATTATTTTATGTGTTGTTTGGATAAAGAGAAAATGAATAAAAAGAAAATAGAAAAAAAAAATTTTTTTGTTTGGATGAAAAGAAAAGTGAGAAGAGAGAAAATTATAATAGAAGAAAATTATATTAATACCCTTATATTTTTTATTTTTTTAATTAATTAAAGGATAAATTGATAATTTTACATTTGTTATCCATTTTCATCTCATTTTTGAGAAGGATAAATTGATAATTCTCCATTTTCCTTCCATTTTCATCTCATTTTTGAGAAGAAAATATTTTTTTTTTTTGAAACAAAGGAGCTCAACACAAGAGTGGAGCACAACAAGAACACAGATATAAAATAAAGACAACTAGCTAGCAAACAAAATCATATCCCCCTGTCATCTTCGGCATTGCCATCAACAACATAAGAGATTCTGATGCCTCCACTCCTGAAAACTCTGAAAAGATGCATTAATGGTGTCTTCTACACTTTTTCCTGCATTCTGAAAAATCCTCCTGTTCCTCTCCATCCAGACGTTCCACACAATGGCAAAGAAGCAAATTAGCCATTTCTTTTGCTCTTCCTTACTCGTCGTTACACCTGTCCAATTGTGAAAATGTTCCTTTACAGTACCAGGAAATGACCACTTCCTATCAAAGTGATTCAGCCATGCGCACCATACCTGCCAAGTAAAATCACACCCAAGAAACAAATGATACACATTTTCAGCCTCCTTACTACATAGGATACACATGTTGTTGTCATGACCAACTATCCCAAACTGGCACAATCTGTCTTTTGTATTTACTCTGCCTATCAAGACAAACCATATAAACAACTCCACTCTTGGTGGAACTAATCCTTTCCAAATAGAACTGGTAAAACTATAACTTGTTATGTCCTCCAGTAGCGTATCCTCCTGCAATACATGCACAAATGAGTTAGTAGAAAACACACCTTGTTTATCAAACTTCCACACAATCCTATCCTCCCTGTTTGGCGCTAAGTTAACCACTCTCAGAGTTTCATGTAACTGATTCAAAAGTTCCAATTCCCACTGGAATGGTTCACGCCTCCATTGGAAGTTCCAAACCCAATCTAACCCGTCCCAGAACCCGCAGACCCCAATGACACATCCTTTTTGCATTGAAATCGAGAAGAGCCTTGGAAACCTATCCTTTAGGGGACCACAGTATAGCCAGACATCCTCCCAGAAATGCGTTCTTCTCCCATCTCCAACCTCCATGGACAACCCATTTATCATCTTCTCTCTAACATGTTGCTCTTTAATCTGTAGCTGACAGATATCCTTCCAAGGACCTCCTTTAGTGGGCAATGTCTGAGTGGATAGCATCATGTTAGGATTGAGATTATTACACGAACACACCACCTTCTTCCACAGCGGACAATCCTCCTTTGAGAACCTCCACCACCATTTAAACAATAGTGCTGTGTTACGTATCATGGCATCTCCAACACCTAGCCCACCTAGCCTTTTTGGCGCTTGAACCACTTCCCATCTAACCAACGCTAAACCATTCCTTCCATCCTCCCTACTCCACAAGAATTTTCTCTGTAGGGAAATCAGCTTTTCAGCAACAGCTTTCGGCATCCTGTATAAGCTTAAGTAATATATTGGCAAGCTATTTAAAACAGCTTTGATGAGCACCAACTTTCCTGCTTTATTAAGCACCCTTGACTTCCATAAGCTTAGTTTTTCTTCCACCTTGTCTATTATAGGCTTCCAAGTCTTAACTAACCTTGGATTAGCTCCTAGTGGGATTCCAAGGTACCTGACTGGCAGAGCCGCTTCCTTACACTCTAATAATCTGCACATACGTCTCACCCACAGTTGGTCACAATTGATTGGTATTAAACTGGATTTGTCGAAATTGATGCTTAACCCCGACATTAGTTCAAAGCAGCGTAGTAGTCTCTGATAGTTCTTTACAGTCTCTTCCTCCGGCGGACAAAACAATATAGTGTCGTCAGCGAACTGAAGATGCGACAACTCTATATTGTCTCTCCCAACTAACAGAGGAGATATACGGCCATTATTAACTGCCTCTCTGACCATTCTATGTAGTACATCCACCACAAGCACAAATAAAAAGGGGGATAGTGGATCGCCTTGCCTCAAACCCCTTTCCATCATGAATGGCTTCGTCGGTGAACCGTTTACCAACACAGACATAGAAGAAGTACTGACACACTCCATAACCCACTCCCTCCATCTTCGACCAAATCCCATCTTCTGTAACACAATGTCCACAAAGCTCCACTTTACTCTATCATAAGCCTTCTGAAAATCTAGCTTGATAATCGCCGCTGCCTTTTTCCTTAACTTAAGCCACTGAACAGTTTCACACGCTATAAGTGCCCCGTCATGTATTTTGCGTCCCTTAACAAACGCACTTTGAGTCTCTCCGACCAGCTCTGGCATCACTGCTCTCATCCTCCTAACTAGCACCTTCGAAATCACCTTATAAACACAACCAACCATGCTAATCGGGCGGAAGTCTTTGATTTCTTTGGCCCCGCCGAACTTAGGAGCCAACGCAACCCATGTGATATTAGAGTCTTTAGGTAACCTAGCTGTCTGAAAGAACGCAATCACAGCAGCTGTAAACTCAGTCCCAATTTCTTCCCAGCACCTCTTTATAAAATTCATATTGTACCCATCATTGCCTGGTGCTCTAGACGATTCACAATCCCAAACGGCCTCTCTAATCTCCTCTGCTGACGGTAATACCTCTAACGCCATAGCATCCTCTTCAGATATCCTTGCCACCAGCCCATCTCTGAATCCCACTCTAACAGACTTCTCTTGATGATACAATTGCCTATAAACTCTCGGATAGCAATCTTTATTCTAGCTGGGTTTCTGATTAGTCTTCCATTAATAACCAACGCATCAATTCTATTATTCCTCCTTCTTGAAGAAGCTATTTGGTGGAAATACCTGGTGTTCTTGTCCATATCCTTCGCATGCTTCGATCGTGACATTTGTTTCCAGTGTAGCTCTTTTCTAACATACCATCTCTCACAACACGTCACCAATGCCTTCCTTCTTGCCTCCACTGTTCCATCATATCTCCCACTGCTTACCATGTCATCTATCTTCTTTATCTCATTCTCAAACTGCAAGATTTTATTATCCATGTCAGCAAAGTTGTCCTTGTGCCATCTTCTCAAAGGAATTGTCAAGGCCTTCAATTTATCTGTGAAGTCTCCCTCTCCCAAATCTCTCCATTCCTCTTTGACCATTCTTAGGAAACCTTCATGGGTAAACCATGAGTCAAGACTTCTGAACGGCCTTGGGCCGCCTCGCATCCTTGTGTCTTCCACAATCATCGGGCAGTGATCTGACAAACTCCTTGGTCCTCCTTTTAGTCGAGTCTCTGGAAACTCCTCAATCCATTCCAAGCTAACCATTACTCTATCAATCCGGCTACATGAGCTCCCTCTAAACCAGGTATACTTGCGATCATTGAGCGGCAAGTCTACTAAGTGCATATCTTGTATCCAGTTCTTGAATTCTTCAGCAGCTCCTGTTAATCTATCCGCCCCTTTTCTTTCCGCCACCTGAACAATCTCATTAAAGTCCCCCATAAAGCAGCAGGGAACCTGACATAATCCAGTAATGTAACTCAACTCCTCCCATACAACCGTTTTCTCGTCTCTAGCATGAGCACCATAAACCAAGAAAAACGCGCAATTAAAATTATTCTTCAACAACACACCTTCAATGCACATCCACCTCTCCCCTTTATAACAGTTATTCATTTTAAACATAGATTCATCCCACATTAAGAGCAGCCCACCCGATGCACCCTCAGACGCAACATATTCCCAGCACACACTATTACACCCCCAGAGACGGACTACATCAAATCTAGTTACAACATGCCTTTTAGTCTCTATCAGTCCTAGCATATTCAATTTATTTTTTATCTTCAAATCCTTTATCATTCTCACCTTCCCATCCCCCCTCAACCCCCTTACATTCCATGAACTAAAAATCATTTTAACAAATTATAACACACCTTATTTTTGTTTTTGGGTCTGCTTCGTCTTGCTTTCGCCCTTTGTTTTGCCAGTCTTCTTTTTTGAGCACTTTCTTCGTTCTGAGCTTGGAGTATCGCCATAATATCCTCTTCTTGGTCGTACAGGATTGCACCAGATTCCACCGCCAATTCCCAAGTCCTTTTGTTCTCTGACATTTGCTCCTCCGCTTTAGAACACTGGTTATCACCCGATCCGCTATCATGTTCACTATCCAAGTCATTCCTTATAGACGTTCCAGCTTTGTCCCTACCCTTCTCCGAGTCTTTCCTGCCAGACATATCACCTCGATGTTTAAGACCAACAGTTTCATGATTTACGTCGTGCTTTTGCGAGGTTGTGTTTCCAGTTTCACTACCAGCATCACTTTCGCCATCTGTACTTGTTTTTTCAGCATCATTCCCTTCATGACTAGCATTCCCAACCCCTGTAAGCTTATCGGCATCCTCACCATCCTCCCTATAGCACCTTGTGACCCTTCCTCCAAGTTCCTCCACCACCTCTTCCCTTGCCTTCATCTGATTCCAGACTGCCATGTTCGTCCCGGCTTCATGGCTTCCCGGCGTCGACGCACGAGTACCTCCGTCCACCACAACCGCGCCCTCATCGGCCGCGTCCCCCGTCGCATGTGAACGTTGCGGGTAGACGCCTAGCTGGAGCCTCGACGCACTCGCCTCGCCGGTCGCCACTCGGCCTTCTCCATCGCGCCAGCTCCGCGGGTTACCATGCAGGGCAGCGCGCTCATTGCTACAGGGTTTCTTCGCAGCAGCAGCGCAAGGACCTGAGACCTGCTCCCCCCAGAGACTCTGCATCCCCCGACCCGCTTCAGTTTGGTGTGGCCCAGAGTTTTGGCCGTTGCCTCCATGCCCAGCTCCACCTTGGTTCGGGCCTGATGTTGCTTGCTGGCCCAGTTGTAATATCAAACCCATATTATAGTAACTAGTGTATTTGGCCCAATCTTCATCTTTTTTGTCATTTATTCTTGCTATTTTTCCCCTTACAGCTCCCTCATCCAACCCATTTGCATTATTTCCACAAAGCCCAGACCTGGTTCTTTCTGAATCCTCTCCTTCACTCATCATGTCGTATCCCATGAAATTAGCTCTGCCTTTAATTCCTTGTTGATACGAATCAGCCGTTACCATTTGTAATAAGTTGATTTTTGAATTGGCATTGTTCCACTCATTCAAAATTTCTTCTGAATTTACTATTCTGCCCTTACCATCTTCCCTTTCCCGCACCACCATCGTTGCCAACTCTGCTGCCCGGTCCCTGCATTCAAGCTCATCTGATTGACTTGCTGGATCTATAGTCATAATATGAGAGTGGCTTGTTGCATCATTATCTTGTTTCTTGCCACTCGTTTCACCACCATTAATCTTTTCCGGCTTACACGCCGAACTATATGTCTCTTCACCCACCTCTTTTACCAACACGTCAAAACCACTGAGCCCAATTGTAAGATGTATCCATTCGTTAATAGTATCGAAAACACATGTATCAATTTGCACGCGTCCGACACTAAAGGAATTGCATGATTCTGTCAAATTATCACAGCCCACCACATCACCCCATTGACCCCCGATGATATTGAAAGTCTCGACCGACCAGGCATGTAATGGAACTCCATAACATTCTAACCATACTCTCCTAGTTTCACTTCGCTCCGCCTCCTCCCATCTCCAAACATTATGAAAGATTTGTAGCAGACTATTCAATTTAAAGGTGTAGGTTTCTTCTGCGCTCCGCACGCAGTCAAACGTCAGAAGAGCTTTATACGCACCGAGTTCTCGTATTTGGACCACTTGAGGCAGCATTTTCGCGATCTTATCTTTCATAGATCTAAAGTCAATGGCCTTAGTCGTCCCTCCTACTAAACTTCTCTGCAGCCACTCCAAGTTATCTTTTGCCAACGGTACTTCAATCTTTTTGGTCCACCCGTTTTCATTTAGGAGTTGTTCTTTTTTCTCCTTCCTAACTTCTGTTATATTCAGACGCGCATCATTAGCCTCCTCATCTTGTTGTCCCCGAATCGTCTTGTTTCGGATGTCTTCTCCTTTCTGTGCCCTCTTCGTATCATGCACATTTGATATCCTTCGGTACTTCGCTTCCCCTACAAACACAACTCTTCCTCTCAACCTCAACCGATTCATTTCTCTTATTGCCTTCAATGCTCCTCCCTTCGTAGTATACCGTATGAACGCAAAAATGTATATATTATCGCCTTTTTGTTTACGCGATAAATATATGTCATTTATGTGTCCAGTCCAGTTGAACAACTAAAACAATTCTCTCTTAGAGATGTCTTGAGGAAGGTTATCCACGAAAACGGAAAAAGACTCTTGCTCTAACCGTCGATACTCTTCTCGATTCCGAATTCTCGGATCTTTGTCATGTTCCCTAGCTCTACCCCTCCCCGTGTTTCCCACCCACGCTCTCTCTCTCTCTCTCATGCTACGTGAAAACTTATAGATCTTATATCAATTTTTTTTCTTTCCACTTTATTTTCTTTCCTCATTCAAACAAAAAAAAAATCATATTTCCATCCATTTTTTTTCTTCATATTTTCTTTCCTTCCATATTCACTCCATCCAAACAAAGTGTTAGGATTGAATGACCAAAAAACAAAGTTTAGGATTTCTTACCCATTCAAATTAAAAAGATAGGATGATCAGATTTTCCTTTAAAAAAATAGTGCTACATATATGTCATTAATTTTTCAGTAATCATATTAAGGTATTGAATTATAATTTCTTCACAAATCGTTGCATCCTAATACGATTTAATGATTATGAACAAAACCTTCCAAACTATAACGATTTATGAAGAGATGCAAAGTTATGCACAAATCCTAGCATAATACCTCAATTCATTTGGTTATTTTTCACCTTAGATTGGGTCATTTTCTCAAATCTCATCTCTTTTATCCAGCAACTTCTACAATTTCAACATATGAAGTTACAATCTACAAGAGTAGAGTTAAAACATTGTAGCCCCTAGGTTGATGTTATCTGATGCTAGCAAAGTTAACCAATTCGATGTTAGTATTTGTTCTAGGAAAACGTCTATATTTTGAAAACCTGTACTGTAGTATCTAATGAAGTGATTAATTATTATTATTATTATTATTATTATTATTCAGTAATGAGCATGGGAATGGAATAAATAGAACACGTGTGTTAAGTAAGAAAATGAAAGCAAGGGAAGTTTTCATTTTCAGACATATATTTCATGTTGTTGAGGGAAGATGTTACTCCTTTTTCAGGGACATCTGCTTTCAATTGTTGTGCCGTAAACAAATTTTGTTGTTAAGTAAGAAGTTTCTACATTTCTGAGAACTAATTATAATTATTTTGAGTTTTCATACAAATTGACCACTTACCCGAAATTTTCTGAAGTTACCTTGAAGCATTGATTGTCTTATTGTCATTAATTAACAATTGCCTTTACCATGGTTAAAATTCTAGTTAGTTTCTCAATTCAAGTATACAACCCTGCTGAAGGATCTAGATAGTGGCGGTGGCACCTTTTTTAACTTAATGTGACTTTTTATTCGTAGCAAAAATTAGGATATATACATAAATATGAAAAGTGCTACTTCTCCTTTAAATTTTTTATTTTTAGTCGATATTTTAATTTAAATAATATTATTTAATTAATTTAAATATCTACTTTTATAAAAAATTACTTATTTTTTAGTTTCTCTCTCATCTAAAAATTGAATAATGAACAATTTTTAAAAGATACCTAATTATACAAAATAAATATATATCTTATGAGAATAAAATTTTTATATAAAAATGTATTCATAATTATTAGATTAATTTAAATAATTAAAATTAAATATATTTAATAAATAACATACAAATAATATATTTGTGATAGACATTAACTTCATGTGTGAATATAATTATAGTCATTATTTTAAATTTTTATTAAAATATATCTAATAAATTAAAATAAATAAATTTCACATCACCAAATCAACTAGTAATTAATCTATGAAAATTTATATATTTTCTAACTTTTTTCTCACACAAAAACAATTGATAAATGAGGACACTTGATAAATTTGTATATAAAACTTTATTACCTAAAATTAGATATAGATTACTCAAAATCCGTATATATAAAAATTTAATGATTTTATACTAATAAGTAAATTTTTTTATTATTTTTTATTAATAATTAGGAATATTTTTTAAAATAAAAATAATTATATATTCTAAAAAATAAATTTTTATCTAATTATTTTATGTATTTTTTAAATAGTTATATATCTATCTGTCTTTGTGGTTAATTATACCAATATTTATAGTGTTGGGTCAGTACTTCAATGGGTTAAGAACGACAATTTGGTTAGTTGCATTGTAATAGACTAATAGAGAAAGATAAAATATTTGACGAAAGCAAAATTAGATATGTATGTCCAAAGTAATAATAATTTTGGCTAAAAATTTGAATATCTAAATGAGTTTTCTTTAAAAATAAAATCTAAGATATTATTTTATAGGCTATAAATATAAAAATAAAAATATTTTTAATATTATTTGATCATATTTTAAACTGAAAAAAAAATGTTCTGTTCAAATATTAAAAGATATGATATTTTTATAACCACCATAGTACCATATATAATAATAATAATAATAATAATAATTTTTGTATCAACGGCAATTGAAGATAAATGTGTCATCAATGAGAGTCCTGTAAACTGTAGTTTGTCGGCAGTCGGCACATGCAAATTCTGAATTCTCTCCAAGATGAGACGTGAAGAAAGGTTAACCATTGATTGACCTGTGAAAATATGCTAACTGATCGCATGAATTCATGGTTAGGAATGGGAAAGGATATCTATGGAATGAATTTTTGTTTGTTTTCTGTTTTTGTTTAAAAAATTGTTTTCTGTTTTCGTTCTATTTCTATTATGGATTTTTATTTATTTATTTTTGGAGAGACAAATATTTATGAATATATGTGGATATAAAATTTTGTAGAATTATTACACATCTAAATATTTTTTTATTTAAGTTTATCTAAATAGGCTCAACCCCAACAAAAATATTCTCATTAAAAGAGTATGATTACACGCGCATCTTCTTCTTCTTTTCACGCTCATTTATGCATGGAGCTTCTTTTTTTTCTTCTTCTTCTCACACTCATTTACGCACGAAGCGTTTTATTCTTCTTCTTTGTCTTTTTCTTCGGTTCCTCCTCCTTCTCCTCTTTCTTTTTCGCATTCCTTTTTCTTCACGTATTTTCTCTTTATCGTCATTTTTTTGTTGTTGTTACTACTGTATTTTTTTTCTTTTCCTCCTCTCCCTGGTGAAGAAGCAGTAGAAGGTGAGAAGGAAGAATTTTGAATTGTGCAGAACAGAAATAAACCGAAATTATATTCAAAATGAACCGAAAATTAAATTCAGAATGTAAACTCGTTTCAAAACAAGCACAGACTAAATGCACCTTATTTAAATCAAGAATGAACCGAAATAACTTAATAATTGCGATACACAAACTTAATTCGAAAACAATCACACAAACAAAATTGAATCATGAACAAAAACAAATCCAAATCCATCAAGTGATTTTGCAGCATTATGTGTGTTCTTCTTCTTTATTTGATTAGATGAACAAGACAAGATAGAAAAGAAAAACATGATGGAAAGTTTTGAGAAAATTTTTCTTCTTGTTTCTTTTTTATGTTTGATTTTTCTTCTCTTTTTTTTGGTTTTATTCCTCTCAAGATAGTGAAACAAGAAGAAGCATAACAAAATAATTCACTCAGAAATTAACCAAAACTATATTTAGAATAAACTGAAATTATATTCAGAATAAACCTAAAATTAAATTCATAATGTAAACTCGTTTCAAAACAAGCACAGATTAAATGCACTTTATTTAAATCCAAAATGAATCGAAATTACTTAATGATTGTAACATACAAACTTAATTCGAAAACAAATACACAAACAAAATTGAATCATGAACAAAAACGCATCCAAATCCATTAAGTGATTTTGCAGCATTATGTATTTCTTCTATTTTTTCTTTGATTAGATTAATAAACAAGAAAAAGAAGAACATGATGAGAAGTTTTGAGAAATTTTTTTTCTTATTTATTTTTTTTGTTTAATTTTTCTTCTCTATTTCTTGGTTTTATTCCTCTCAAGATAGTGAAACAAGAAGAATTATAACAAAATAATCATTCAAAAATGAACCGAAATTATATTCAGAATGAACTGAAAATTAAATTTAGGATGTAAACTCGTTTCAAAACAAGCATAGACCAAGTATAGATTATTTAAATCTAGGATGAACCAAAATTATTTAATGATTGCACACAAACTCAATTCAAAACAAGCACACAAACAAAAATTGAATCATGAACAAAAAATGAAAAAAGAAGAAGAAAGAGGAGGAAGAAGAAGAGGTGGTGGTGGTGGTGGTGGTGACGACGGTAACGAAAGTGAAAAATAATAAAAACAGAGGAAAAGAAGAAGAAGACGTAGTATCAGGGTTGAAGAAGGAGAAGAAGGAGGAGGAGGAGGAGGACATATGTGTGAATTTGGAAGAAGTGCGGGGGAGAAGAAAACAAAAAAAAGAAGCGCGTGACTCTAAATTACTTGGATAAACTTAGATGCTAAAATTGTTTGGATGTGGAGAATAATTCAAAATTTTTATACAATTTAACTAAAATGTATCAAATCAAATTAAATTCAAACACATTTAACATTACTAAACCCAATTTAAGATTATTCAACTAAATCTCCAACAAACAAACTGAAATAAAACGAAATAGAAAAATTTTTAACATAACAACATAACAAATTTTAGTCGATAATTATAACTCAGTAATATATAGTACTCTCTTTTTATAATGATACAAATTTAAATAATTAGTTAGTACAAATTTAAATATGATGCACATCATTAATTTGTTTTTAAATAAAACTAAAAAAAGGAATTAAAAATATACCTAGATTATATATATAAAAGGTATTTAAGTAATTTCATCTAGTGAGATTTTAGCGAGTCCTTATGGGATAGGTACCTCAGTCTCCAGGCTCATTTCCGTTTATTTGTGAAAACGGGTCCCATCTTCGTGAGGGTTTAGTGGGTTTGCATTTTTTTTCTGTCACGAATTCGATTTTTTTTTTTTTTTGCCATCTCTATTCGTCGCTATAATTGATTTAATATTAAAGAACTTTAACTTTGATCTGTTTTATCTAGTTTTTATGTTGTTCAATTATTGGAGGCATATAAAACTAAATATAACTATATTAGATTTATATTAAAACTAATCACCAAAATTAGTTACTATATTTTTATACACATATAAACTCTGAAATAATTTAAATCAAAATATAATCTCATGGTATAATTAGATTATAATCAAACACGTTTTAAAATTATATTACAAACTCTATTTATAATCAAATATTCTCAAGATAATAATCAAACTTAAAAATTTAAATTTAAGTTTAAACTTATGTTATAACCAAGTTGAAAATCCATATGAAAGGGACTTTTCATACATAATTTCATGAAGAACAAAATCACAATCAACATATAATCCTGTTTTTTCTCCAAAGGGTAGTTCTGGCTCAAACAGAATCTAATTTTATTTATTTATTTTTTCGATAGTTTATATAGCATGTGAATCCAATATTCGATGAGTTGGGGATTTGAGTTTTCAGTGAAGCAACTAAATGTAGGATTGGAAAAGAAGACTACACTTTCAATGAAAAATATTCAATTGTAAATTTATATTACTACGTTTAAATTTACCGTCAAAGCTATTGCAACTAAAAAATAAAATAAAACAAAAGAGAATGAGTAAAAAATGTATGTGAATTGTGAAGGAAACAAATGATCAAGACAAGTGAATTAAAATGCAGATCTTCAAATTTGTTGTATAAGAAAAAAAAAACAGAAAATTATACAAAAGAGAGAATGTGATGGTGATGGAAGAAAAAAAGAATTACAAAAAAAAAAAAATCTCTACGAGAATGGTAGAAAAATTGATGAAAATAGGATAAAGAGATTGAATTGAAGCAACGAAAGGAAAAATTAAGGAGTAGACACAATGATTAATAACTAATTTGGCGTATAAAAATATGATATTTGATTTTGATAACTAATTTTAGTATATATTTATTATTTTTTATCTAAATAATACTATTATTGAGACTTGAAACATGCACATGGTTAACAAGGTATAACAAATTTGTGTGCTTGTTGCCAGTTTGCTCTTACTATTTTTTCAGCTCTACAGAATTACTATTGAGCCAATTAAAGTAGTCAAAGAAAATAACAATAATACATTTGGTTTAATAGAGATGAATATTAGCACGGTGGTAGATTAAAATTTATAAGTATATATAAATCAGAAATATCAAAAATTTATATAGAATGGATTTGAATTGGGTTTTAAAAAATATATTTATTGTTTTAAATGATATTTTTTAATAAACAAAAATTATTTAATGTTTGAATAGATTTTTTAAATAAAATTTTTAATTATTAAAGACATTTTTTATTTTTGCTTTTTTTAAAATAAGATATTATTAGTTCTTTAAAAAGCAAATCATTCATCTAAATCAACATATTTTTTGTTTTTATTTATTTATACTATTTTAACAAAAAAAATGAAGAAATTAAATGAGAGTCAAATTGTTATTAAAATTGGACCGCACGTTCAGTTCTTGGAATTTGAACCTTTGACACCTGTAAAAAATATTTTTCTTTACTACTAAGCTAATTTGCTTCTTATTGGCATATATGTAAATTATAATAAATATAGATATCTTTTATCAAATAATTTATTTTTATTTAATTTATTTTAATTTTAGTTATAAACTCATTTATTTTTATAATTATATAATATCTATTAATATTATTTTTTAATAAATATTTATAGTATATAATAGTATAATAAATATAAACTAATTAATAAATTATTAAAATTAAAAAATAATAGTTATTTTAATATAAAAACAAAACAAAAATATTTATGATAGAGTAAAATTAACAAAATACTTATTATTTCTATCTTATATTATTTTAGAATAGCTAGATATTCTTAAAATATTAGTGAAAATATATATTTTAAATTTTAATTTTTTAATTATTTTTTATTTTTTATTTTTTTTTATATAGAACCGAATCAATCAGTTCAACTAGTGACACATTGGTTGAACCAATAATTTAATGACTCAGTAGTTTAACCGGTTCAATTACCAGTTCGATCGGTTCTAACAACTATAGTCAGATGTACAATATCAAATTTGAATGAAATATAAGAGGTTTAACTATCAAACTGCTTTATGTAATAATTTAAAGTATTTAATTTTGATATACTGTCACTGAAAATTAATTTTATACATACATCTAATTACATAATATTACGTCACCAAAAATAACTACCATCTATATATATTAATCGTGTCTAAAAAAATAAATATAATTATACAACTGTATAAAATATTTTATATCATCAATACATTAAAATTAAATTCTAATATTTAAAATACAAACTACAAAATGCACTTTACACCGAACACAAATCCAAATATCATTCTTTTCTTTGGCTCTTTTTTCTACCTCTCTTTTTTTCATAGGTCTTTTCCACGGAAGATGTTAAAAAAGAAAAAAGACATTTTTGCAGCAGCTGAAATCGTTACTGAAAATTACTTGACACTTTCACGGGTAGTGATTGATAATGACATTACTCATTTACTCTGTACTTACCTTATTATATTCTCACTACAATAGTACAGTTAAACCCCATTGAAATGTCCTTGCTGCCCTAATAAATAAATTAACTTTAGCTAAGAACATACAGAATCCGAATTGGTCCCAAGAAATTAGAATCAAATGTAGTGGGGCTTCTTTTGTCGCTTAAAATTATTGGAGTGATAATTGTATAACAATGCTTAAAAAGTTCAAATAAGGTGAAATTTTTCTTAATATCATAGGATAAATAATCTGGCTAAGTGGCTATGCATATATATAATTTTTATATTAAATATTTAAAAAAAAAACTCAACACATAAAAGTGGAGCAAATAAAAAAGCAGAAAAAAATAAATTTTTATATTAAATATTATTTTGATATCAGTATTGTTTTTTAATAATTAATCAATATTTTCTGTTTTATTAATTAATAAAAAATTTAAATACACAACTAATTAATAATTATACTTTTATAAAGGTATCAAAATTATTTAATGTAATAGTATTATTGTATCAAAGATATCTTCAAATAACAAAATAGCAGCAGTAAATTATAAAATTATAAAAGCAATGATACAGAACTAATACAATTCATTATTTTTTATTAACAATTAATAATATTTAAAAGTGTTACTGGTTAAAAATGCTGACAAATATAAATTTAACTTGTTGGCCGTTAAGCTTTTTCAAATGATAAATTGCATGAGCGATTTTATTTAAAAACACAATATACAATTTCTTTTTTATTATCAAATTAAATACCGACCAAAAAAAAGGTAAAGACTAAAGAACTAATAAAGATGCATGGGAAGTACACCCCTTTTTTATGTTTCTGGTACGTTATCCATGTGAAGTTGTTAAAGAGAAGCTAAGTGCAATTTAGATTTCTTTATTTTGTCTTCAGAATGATTAACATATCTGAAAAAAGGTTGGGTGTTATGTAATTTATGTGGGTCCTATATAGAGCCTTGCTAATTATATGTTTGTGGCATAGTTCCTTTTAAAAATTGAATCATGGCACAACAATATAAGTTTCTGGCATGATCATCACCAAACTAAGATGACATTTAAGAAAGTAAATTTTGGTTTCAATCATGGTCTTATCATTGTATGTATCTTAAATCCTATATATAGCTAGTACTAATAATATCATTTGCTGCTGCGATGGTGCAGTCACCCTAAAGTTATTGCAAATTGGAACCTTTAGGAATAGTAGTTAACACTTACTTCATTCGACTGCAGAAACTTTTTCAAAAATAAATGATAAGTTAGCGAGCTCCTTTTTTTGCGTTTTATGTTTTCGGTATTTTTCGCCTCTAAACGAGCCAACAAAACGGTTTTTGACAAAGAGGTTTAGTGTTGTAGTGTTTGAACAATTAAAAGTGAATATATTTTCATTGATACTCGATAAAATATATCAAATGATAATAAAAATTGGTGAAAAATTTCACGTGAAATTGATAATAGAGAGCTATTAGATAAAAATCTAGTTAAATCAGTCAAATCTTTTAATGATTCTTAGTTATCAACTTCACGTAAAGTCGACTGCACCTGAATTTCTACTATAAAAATTTACACATACATGTTAATTAATTACAGTTAGAAAACAAAGCGTGCGAGCAAAAACGCAAAATTTACAATTAATACAAAAAATATTAAATATTTTACTAGAAAAATATGATATAACAGAATTATAAAATCGAGTAATCATTCTACTTTAACTAAATTATCTCTAACGTGATACAAACTACAAAGTGGTAATTTGTGACATTTTATCCAAAATTAATTAAGTCCTAATTACACTTGAAATATCAAATCAAATGGTGTAACACTCAATTTAAATACAACAAAAAAAAATACCAAAAGAACAAAACTAATATTCTCTAATCAAAATAGTGACTAATGACTTGGTACACAAAATAAATGTAATACATAATACACAAAGGAAAATTTAATAATTTTCTCTCTAACACTCATTAATTATTACTCAGAACTCTTAACAAAATAATATGTATAAATTTAAGGCCAAACTACCTATTTATACCACAATTATGCTACATATACAAACTTTTTTTGCTTACAAATGATATAAGTTGGGCAAAGTCCAACAAAAAGCACGCTCACCCATAAGAGCATGTTAACACGCGTACTACTCAACAGTTTTTATATCGAGCTCAAGGGTCACTCACCATTATGAAAAACGTTTCTTCTTCTTCCTCGATCAAAACCACAAACATCAAGATTCAAACCACGTTCAAAAACTCTGAAGAAACCATCAAAATCGTCACCAACACTCAAGGAAATCAATAAGAAAACTTCAAAATCTCCATAAAAAAACACCAAAAGATTATTCAAGGTACTGTTTCATTAATCTTCGAGGTTTTTCACTTTTCTCTTTCTCATTTTGAACGCGAAACACTATATTGTCGTATTTCGGTTTATTAAGTAGATTCATTATGTGTTATTGGTTCAAAGTAGATATTACTGTTCTCGTAAAACTGTTCAAGTCGGTGATAACTATTTTACATAATCTTTCGTGAATGGTTTAACATATTTTTTCATCTGTTTTTGTGAATGTTTACATGTTAGGAAGTGAGTTTGTATACATATAAACTTTTCACTGTATTTCAAGCGAAGTCATATTTGGGTGTATATCAATTAAATTCGAGTGTGACTTGTGCTGTTGTGCTTGCGCTTGTAGTATCATTGTATGCATGTTTGGTAGTTGACTTAAATATCATTTTGAACTCATATAATACAGCTGTATGTGACTGGTATTTGAATATATATCACGCGTATTCGAGTGTAACTGGTGCTATTGTACTTGTGCTTGCGCTTATAGTATCATTGTATGCATGTTTGGTTGACTTGTATATGATTTTGAACTCATATAATCTCGTGTAATCCAAAAAATAATAAATATGTATGTGACTGGTACTTGGGTGTATATGGCTGATATTTGAGTATATTTGACTAATATTTGGGTGTATATCCATCGGTTTTGAGTGTAACTGGTGATGTTTTTATCTATTAACAATATTTTTTATTCCTTACAGTAAAAATAGCAAGCAAGAACCCAACTGAAAAAAAATACAATGTAAGCACATATATCTTAGAGACATTCGCGAAAGTAAAGCAATAAGATTGTCCAAGCCTTCTGCAGCATTGTTGAATCCATATTGTCAAATAGATTCAGATGATATTGACAGTGATTAGTTAGCTTTGAATGTTGTGTAGTTTATGAATAGTTTGAACACTTTTTGTATAGTTTGTGAATATTTAATTCAATCTTATTATAGATTTTGTTTTCATAAATAAACTTCTATGAAGATGTCTCTGCTGTATTCAAAAGTTGTTAATTACAGGTTCAAAAAAATCAAGAGAAACAAGACATGACATACTAATACGCCGAATTACTTTTATAATACACCCAAAAATAATCGAAATACACCCAAATTGCGTGCTTACATATTTCCATGAAAAATATAACGAGAAGTTATGGGAGTTCAGAAATTTGAATTGTTACCTTCCTTAAAAATTGAATTGTATATGTATTGTAAATTTAAAACAAATCCCTTTATGACACTAATTTTTAACATAAACAGCAACATCTCAATATATATATATATATATATATATATATATAAAGAGAATGTAAAAAATAAGAGCATGCAGAATACACCCAAAAATATTAATCGGTACACCCAAATAGTGTCACTCTACACCCCAAAACTTGTCTTGTGCTACTAAATCTCTGAACTAATAATTCATAGCATGTCCATGATATTGGTTGGAATTTGATTGCACCACTGATCCACCATAAAAAAGGTTCAACTACGAAAAAATAAACTCACATATTAGCAAAACTATTAACAATAATAAACTCAATTACCCCACCTTGTTTAAAGAACATCACTTTTATCTCGCTTAGAGCTTTCATTTTCTTTTTCTTTGAAGCAACTATAGAATGCAACTACAACTATAGAATTATCATAAAAAATAACAAAAGTTATATTTATGACTCATCATTAATTAGAAACTAAAACAATTCAACTAAAACAATAAGACAATTCACCCTCGGTCAATTGAAAAGAGTCATAACATGTAAATACACCCAAACTTTCCCACTTAACACCCAAATATTTCTGATTTATACCCGAAAGTCTGATATAAAATGCAACAGATTCATCGAAACTATTACATTACATATAATTCAAACAATCAACAATGAACAGCAAATTTTACAGGCAAGATTCACAACATTATTCACCTCAAAAAATCATAAACTACTAATAAAAATATTAACTGGAATTGAACCACACCTTAGAGATTTTATTGGATTCAAATTCAAAATCCACTTCGCTCTAGTTAAGCTGACAATTTGAACTTGAATCATTCGTTATTTGCAAAACGATTTCAGAGCTTGATTTCAAAATGATTTTAGAGCTTGATTTCAAAAACAATGAAAATCGAGAAGAACGAAGAAAGAGAAGGCAGAGAAAAACACACGAAAACTTTGAAAGAGAATGCAGAGAGAAACGCATGGAAGAGAACGCAGAGAGAAGGCACGAAAAATGCAGCAAAAATTCGAAAAAAGAAATGAAATCCTTTCGAAAAAGGAAGTTATGTATTCGTGCGTTGATTGAAAAATCTGTTAAATTAGGAAGGCGCGTGGAATAGACGTGAGAAAAGATGCGCGTCTGAAGTAAATTAGAGTATATGAACTTGTATAACTTGTATGGCTAAAACACTTGTATGTGCAGAATAATTGTTTATACTATTCTTGTAAAATAAAAAATTAAAAGACATCCAACCAAGCAACTTGTAAACAACTTGCAAACAAGTAGCCATAATTAATGGTCATAATATATAGATTCGAAAATGTTTTGTAACTAAAGAAAATTAGTCAAAAAGCAACTATAATTTACCTTATTTAGTATTATTAATTGTTACAATAATTAATAATTATTAAATAAGATAAGTTCTAACTATTTTTTTGTCCTCCTAACATTATCAATAAAGATTAATCAACATTTTCAACTATATTATAATATGACACTTGTAACTAGACACTTACAACTTGGTTCATGATGATTCTATTATGTTTATCAATTTGATATTTGTGTAACTTGATATTTGTGCAATTTGTGCACATTCATTTCTAACATATTAATAAATCAAAATTGATTTTGACTTCTTCACAATTTTTACCTCAAAATCAATTTTAATAATATCTTCAAAAATTCCACCAATAAGTTTGATATCTAGAGAATATCTCTACCTTCTTCAATAATATTTGTTGAAACATTTAAATAATTTCTTTTCTTTTTAAGTATAGAACAATTTTTATTCTAATGACCTTGTTCACAATATCTACTTTTTCCAACCGGAAGTTTAAACTAAAATTTAGACTTTTTTGTTGTTACAGTATCTTTTTAGTTATTTCTGCTAACCAAAGCAGTCGCACAATAATCATGATGGTCGCGCCTATCGTTCTCTATTTCTTCATGACTTGGAAGCAATGATTTAATCTCATTAATATTTAAATGTTTACGTCAATAAATGAGTATTTTATGAAAATAGTTGCATGAATAAGGTAATGAACAAAGCAACATCATAGTTTGTTGCTCTTCTGAAAAAGTCTCACCCGTATTATTTAACTCCGTTACCAAAAATGTGAACTCATCAATACGTGATTTTACCGAAGTTCCTTCTATCATACGAAGTATATAAAAACATTGTAAAACACCAAGGCAGTTGGTTATCCTCTTGGTCATGTATATAATGTTTTCAACTTGGTCCATAGTGTAGCAGTTATTTTCTCTAAAAAGACTTCTTGTCATATATCATCTGTAATGCATAAATGAATCATGGAGAGGACTCTTTGATCAATACTTTTTCATTTAGCATAATCTTTTATAGTATTAGGTTTTTTTTTCTTTGCCATCAAGTGCTGCTCTAACATCTTGTTGTGTAAACATTGTCATCATATGAATTTTTCACATTTTAAAGTTGATGCAACCAAGCGACGAACTGTTGAATCTCGAACTTCATGCAATACATCTTTGAACAATTGGCCCAGAACTCAACCTAGAACTAGGAATGACAAACAAGTTGAAATCCGCTGGGCTGGCTCGCATAACTAACCAAAAAAGGCAAGTCGGGATATAAATTTAAAATTTCTATAATAAAGAAGCTTGATTACTCCACACCGCCTAATCTCATTGGTTTTGGTGGGTTTCAGCTGGGATGGGATGGGCTTGCCGGCAGGTCGACCATTTTATTTTTTTTAGTTATAATAAAAAATTACCCAAACCCATATTAATACTATAAACCCGACCCAGCATAATAAACCCTACGTTAAAAATTATAATTTGAACTATCTTTGATTAATTAGAGAGTTGGATAATATTTAATTATATGTTTTGGACAATGTTTGTTCTACTTTAGACAATTTTAATTTCATTATTTTGTTTCAAAATATTTGATTAATGATTATATTTATTAGATATTTAGAATTAAAAAGATTTTATTGTTCGTGAATTTAGAAATGATAATTTTTTAAAAATATTTATGAAATTATATATTTTTTAATATTTAATAGTTTAATAATTTCCAAAAAAAATTGATGGACTTAGTTCGCCAATCCACCAACGGAACAGGATAGAAATTTGGGACCACCTCACTAAGCAGGGTGGGCTGGGCTATCCCACCAAATAGTAGACTTTTGGTGGGGCGTGTCGGAGAGGGCTAGCCCGCCTGCCACCTTTACCTAGAGCTCTAATACTAATGTTAGAAAACGGAAAGTACGAGCGAAAGTGCAACATTTACAATTAACACAAAAAGAATACCAAATATTTTACTAAAAAAATATGATATAACAAAATTACAAAATCGAATAATCACTCTATCCTAATAAATCTTTAACGAAATAAAAAATGGTAATTTATGACACTTTACCTAAAACCAAATCTCATTTATGCACAAAATGTATCGAACCAAATGGTGTCACACTTAATCAAGAGAAGATACCAAACGCAACCCAAAAGAACAAAATCAATATTCTCTAACCAAAAGAGTGACTAATGACATAGTAAACAATAATTTTCTCTCTAGCACTCACTAATTATGACTCATAACTCTTAACAAAATGATATGCATAAACTTAAAGTCAAACTACCTATTTTATACTATTCTTGTGGAGACAAAAAGACATCCAACCAAATAACTTGTAAACAAGTTGTCATAATTAATTGTCATAATATAAAAATTAGTCAATATTTTTAACTATATTATAATATGACACTTGTAACTTGGTTCATGGTTATTTTAGGGTAAAGTATATCTTTTATCATTTAAGTTTGTTAAAAGTTTAAAAAATATCTTTAAATTTTATTTTGTTTTAATTTTGTCTCAAAATTTTTTTATTTGTATCAAATATACTCTCAACAGCTAAATTTTTAAAAAATTTAAGACCAATCTAATAATAATATATGAAAATTATGTTTGATTTGTTTGTGTTAAGAATTGATCTTATGAAATTGTTGTTGAATTGGTCTTAAATTTTTTTAAAAAATTAGTTGTCAGGGGTATATTTGATGGAAATAAAAAACTTAGGATAAAATTAAAATAAAATAAAATTTAGAGATATTTTTAAAACTTTTACCAAACTTCAGGGATAAAAAGTATAGTTTATTCTATTATGTTCTTCAACTTAATATCTGTGCGACTTGGCAAAGAATTTGATGGTCCCATAACGTTTGGACTATTATAGCTCAAATGACATAGTCTGCCTATACTCACCTATGAAGTCGCGGGTTCGAGTCTCCCTATCTTTGATAAATAGTTCTTATTTAATTTTAATTATAAATTAATCTTTTATGTATTATTCAATTATAAAATTTATCCTCTATTTTATAAATTGTTATTTTATTATTCGTTATTTATGTTTATTAACACAATTAGAAACAACAACGAAATAGATCTTCTATTAATCGTTATCTCTATAAATATTTTGGCAATGTGAATCAACGAGTTTTTTTTCTTACATCCCTAAAATTTAGGAAAATCGTGTTTGCTGTTAATTCAATCGATTGATTTGACACCAATAGATTGATATATAAGAAATGAGTGGTGTCAAAAAATTGATTTGAAGTATCACACAATCGATTGAATTACGCAGTAGAATATGAATTTTTTCTTTATTCAATTGATTGGAAGTACAACACAATTGATTGAATTTTACACAACAATATGAGTTTTTTTTTATTCAATCCATTGGAACACAATCGATTAAATTTTGCACACAAATATGAATTTTTTTATTTAATCGATTGGAAGTGTAACACGATCGATTGAATTGAGCATTGCGCTATATATTACGCCTTTAATCTCCGTATTTAGCCTTTTTTTTAACTTAACTCTTTCATTTTTGCACAACCTCTCCTCTCTCTCTAAAACCAGAAAATTTCTCTCTTCGTAACATGTGTTATTATATTTTTAGAGACATGCGAATTAATATCCTACAAATAATAGATCAAGCTTAAAAATTTTTTTATTAGCTATATTAGTGTATTAATAACACGTTAACGATAAAAATTTTTGTCATTATCCAAATAGGTGTCCAAATAATAAATTGTGTGATTGTCAATGGAGATTACCATCAGATATCAGTGGTCACCCTCTTGAATGGAAACATATATCTAAACTAAAAATTTTAATGTGAATGTTATGTATGTTACTAAAGAAAAACTATACATACTAAAGAATAGACAAAAAAAAAGTTTATAAATTTAAAATCAGCATAGATTGCATAAATTTATAAATATAGTGTTGCATGTATAAATTTGTCTTTTTGAAGATATCTACCTATAAACATTAATGGATTCATATAACTGTTAGATATTAATTCGCATCTATCCTCCGATAAAATTTTAAAGATAAGATAGATGAATAATAAAATAATAATTTATAAAATAAATAATAAATTTTATAATTAAATAATATATTAAAATTTAATTTACAATTAAAATTAAATAAAGACTATTTTACAACCATTAAAAACTTATAAAATATATTTTGTTATTGAGATTATTTTATAGTCCAAACGTTGTTAGACTATCAAATCACTTATCATGCAACTTGATATTTGTTAAACTTGTATACACTAGTGTTAAACCCGTGCGATGCATTTTAATTTGACATGTTAAAGCAAAAATAATATTTTATAATCATAAATTTCTCGAGTTTAGTATGACACTATCATCGTCATTATATAATAAACGTACTGAATATGCTGTTTTATCTTTATTCAAAATAAAATGTAAATAAAATAGTTTGAAGTCTATACTATTCTTGAACCATAAGGAAAGAGACTTGAAAAAATAAAAACATATATAACTGTAATAGTAGCATATGAATTTTACATTAAATTTTATATCAAAAGGCTAATAAAAATTTATCAACAACCTAATATTTTATTAACCTCATTAAAAAAGTAATTGGCATATGATGTTGTGCTTGTTACACGTTTCATTTTAAGTCTGAAAGTTGAGTTATAGATAAATTAATTATATCTACAGTAAATATTTGTACACAAGTGGAATCATAACATGTTATTAAAATAAAAATATTATTAAAAATTATTTGAACATGGATTTGTTGTTGATGATTTTAGATTGCTGTTTTCGTCAAAAATTAGAATTTTGAGACCATTGCGACTCTTAATTCTTGAAAATTACAATTTATTATGGTTATTTTACCACACCTCTTTTGAAATAGCATAATCTCCCTCTTCATTCTTGCATCATTTGCAACTTAGATCGATTTGTATACTCTAGTGCATCTACAATAATTATATAGCATATAAAAATAATTAATTTAACAGATTAGTAAAAAGATTAATTTATAATTAAAATTAAATAAAAATCGTTTGACAATTATTAAAAACTTATAAAACATATTTTGTTATTGAAATCATTTAATAGTCTAAATGTCATTGGACTATCAAATTACTTATCCTGCAACTTGATATTTATTATACTTGTACACATTCATTTTCAACACATTGATAAATCAAAATTGATTTTTACTTCTTTTATAATTATATTTTAATAATCAATAAAAATAATCCTTTTCATAATTACAGTGTTAATGATTGATCATCCAACTTTTTTTTGCATGCCTTAATACTTTATAATATTCACCTCATATTATGATTAAAATAATGAAAAAAAATCTTATATAAATTTCAAACCCTAAATTTCTTTTCAACCACCAGCCATAAATTTCTATACCCGTAGAAGTTACTTGCTCAACCTTTGACTCTTGTTGAGAAAGAAAGAATAAACCCTTGACCAGAACTATAGTGATGAGTGTATGTGAGTGTGAGGCAAGGCATTTCAAACTTGTGTATGTAACAAATTAAAGAAGCTTCAACAAAAGTCACCAAACTAAATACAGTTGGTATGATGTGGTGCAATGGCAGCTTTGTGTTGCTTCACGCAGTAGCTAGCAATAGTGCTTTAAAAGTGATCCATCTAAATCAAGAATCCTATTTGGATTGGAAGCAACTCTCACATTTTTTGTCTACCATTCCTTTTAGGGTAGAACTATCCTTATATCATTTATGGCAATTATTCAATATCTTTTAGTGATTATTCATATGAACCTATATAAATAAAATATCATCAATACATATTATATTAAACAGTTTAGTAAAATATATCAAATTAATTATTTATTACTTTTTAACTATCTTAAATTAAAATAGCTAATTATGTTCTCATCCTTGCTAATCAATAAGTAATAATGACAAATGCAACATGATGTAACTGATCATTTTCTCTTTAATTATATTATTCTGTGAAGTGTCAATATTTACTCAATTATTGCATGATGCAAGAGCATCACGACACAGACTTGAATCAACAATTAAATTTTTAAATTGTGAACAATACGTTAATGATCATGCCAACTCGACAAACATGTTGGATTTTTCCTCCATCATTCAGTTTTAGAATCTTTCTCCCTATATCAAAATATTCCTAGGCCAATGTTTTACAGAAAAATGATGATTAAATCCCTTTTTGTATATATTTTATTTATTTAAAATGTGTGTATTTTTTTACGGTATAAAAAATAATTTTTTTGTTCTCTCATTTATTACTAATCACTTTTAATATTAAAAAAGTAAACAAAAAATAATATATAAAAAAAATAATACACACGATATTATTTATTATTTAATTTTTATGTTCCCTTCAAAGAGAATTTAAATAGAAGGAAGATGTGAACTAAAAAGTTTGAATAATGGAAACACGTGGAGTTCTTCACAACCCTGAACTGTCTCAACGTGGTTTCATGCTTTGCATCACATGCATTGCTACATTTCAATCTCATGTATTTGCATCAAAACAGCACACTACCCTAATCATTTATAATTTTAATTTTTGGCTAAACATACTTTTTGTTCAATTCTTAATGTTTACTATTTTTTTCAAAAATACGTCTAAATGTTTAGTTATATTTAATTTTATTTTTAATATTTTTTATTTATATTAAAATGATATATTTTTAACTATTAACTCTACTTAAAATATTAAGGACAAAATTTAAAAATTTTAAAAATAATTTTAATATAAATAAAAAATATTAAAAAAAAAATTAAACGTTAAAATTATTTTTTAACATTAAAGACAAAGTAATATTATTTATCCTTAATTTAATGTCGCCATTGTATATTGCATATATACCTAGAAAACTCAAAGGTCCCCAACTATCATTCATACATATGTAGGGAGATGATGATATATAGGGTTCAATTTAGGATATTTTCGTCAAGTATCAAATCGAATATGTGTCGCCATATTTCTAAGTAAAACTTGCTTCTTTTTTTTTATATGGAAAAAGTTTCAACTTTCTTTTTTTTCAATTTAGTTGTAGTTTATTAAAATTTGTTGCAGTGAGAATTTTGTTTCGACAAAAAGGACAAGAAAAAGACAAATAAAAACAAAACTAGGGTATATTTATTCAAAAAAAATAACATTAACATATTAAAAATATAAACTTTACAATAAAATGCTTAAGTAGTGTTTTTAACATTATTAATTATGAAAATATAATTAAAATAAAACATATTCTTTTTTCATTTCTCATTCTATTGTTGATATTTTCTTATTATTTACTATTAAAAAAATTATTTATACATTAAATTCAACTATTATATATATATATATATATATATATATATATATATATATATATATATAAATTTATTTTTAATATATATTTTATATTTTAATATATATTCTACGCTAATAATTAATTTTAACGTATAATTAGCATTATTGTTTTCTATGTGATATTAAGAATTGCTCATTATTTTTGAAGGGAACACTAGCCCTATCAACATGTCACGTGACCATTGTTTAAAAGAGGGTTCATTCTCCCATCAGACCACGTGCTTTCATCCACCGACAATTTAACAAAACCCATCAACTTATAATATGTACTAAGCTGTAACCCACGCATGAAAATTTAGCATACAAAAACATTTTTATGCAAAAAATTATAAACTTTTTTGTGTACATTATTATTCGTAAATTTATTATTCTATTTACTCTTCTATTTGTTATATTTAAATTTACAAATATTATGTACAGACGAAAATCGTTCATTATGTATTTATATATAAATATATATTTTTTAATTATTTTAATATATATTTTGTTCTAATAATTTATTTGATGCATGATTGATTTTGTATGTATAGATAATATGATTATCAAACTTATAAAATACAATTTATCATGACTAAACACAATTTTTATAAAAAATAACAATTTTTTATATAGATAGCTATTGACTATTATTCTAAATGATATTGAAATAGAATGAAAAAATGTGAGTTTTATGGTATCTTTTATTATAGTGTCTAAATTGTCTAATTTATTTTTAAAAATAAAAAATAAAATATCTAAAGTAAAAAGTAAAAAATTTAAAATTTATTAAATATTATCTATTTGTCTTTTATTAGTAAGTCAGATACAATCTAAAAGGCACTATAATATTCATCTTAAAAAAACATGTTAATACTAAAATATATTTTTTAGTTTCTCATAAAATTTTTTACTGCAATACTAAATTCTATTTAAGAATTTGTTGTTGGCTAATAAATTATTGCATCGAATTTTGAAACTTATTTAAACGGAATAAATTAACTACTAGACCTACCAACTTAGTTTGTTAGTACTAAAATACATTGTAGAAGAAAAAACATTAATATTTGAATTTTAAGTATCATTTTGTCCTGATCAATCAATCTCTCATTCTGAATGCAGGCTAATTGACCACAGAAACACATCTAAAAGATTAGATTAGAGAGGGGGATTTGGTTTAAGGAAGGGATGGAGGGAAAAAGGGCATAAAGGTAAATGAGAAGAGGAAACAGTTACAGTTAGTGTATCCCATTAAAGAAAGACAAGGACAGTTTGGTAAAATGAAATGCCTGGTCAGTTAAGCAGTCTCTCTCTCTTCACCTCTGTTCAACGTTCCCTTCCCTTAACACAGAATGAAAGAAAGAAAGAAAATAAAATTCACATCACACACAAAACACACCCAAACACAGCATCAAATAAATAAAAGCAACAGTCCAACCACCAAAACAAGTTAAAAAAAATAAAAAATAATTATAAAAATACACAGCATCTCTGTTCTCATTATCTCTCTCTCTCTCTATCTCTCTCGTATCTTCTTCTTCTTCGGAAGGACCACCTCGCTTTCTTTCAAAGTTGCTACCTTTTCTTCGTTTTGTACATGGGTTTTTCCTCTTCAAGCTCCTAAAATTGAAGCTAGTTAGTTTCACAATAAAGAAGAGGAAAAGAAAAGACCCAAAATTAGAATGAGTTGGAAAAACAGAGGAGAGGTTCTTCCTTCTAGAAGCATTGTAACTCAAAGATGGGCACTTTTGCTTTGTGTCGCAAGTTTCTGTGCTGGGATGCTCTTCACAAACAGGTTCTTTCTTCTCTCTCTCCCTCTCTCTAATAATGTATTCTTCACTGTTTAGTCCACATTTTTTATATTACTGAAAATATGGTAATTTTAATTTAATTACTTCTTGAATTCGCTGAGTTTTTTCAAGCTATATTCTCCAATGGTTTATATGTATTTCAGTATTTGTTTATTTGTTAAATATATTTGTTTTTAATATTTAGTATTCTTAGATCTCTGTGGCACCAATTTTGTTTCTATAATTGGTCAATTTATGGTTTTGAAGTTCTTAGTTAATTCATTGCTTAGTCAATTTTCCCCCATTTTAGTATTTTATCTTACATTCTTATTTTCATTCTTCTGAAGCTCATAGAAGAAGTTGATTTACATAATTAGATCTGAATTCAATTGTCATGAATTATTCTAAAGAATCCCAATTTTCGGTGTAAGATTCCCATTATTGTTCTCTTTATCTCGGATAGTTCATAGTTGACTTTTTAAGACTTAATGAACGTCTAATAAGTAATAAGTAATAGCATCTCTTCCTCTGCTCTTTATCTTCCATTTATTTATTTTTAGTGAAAATAAATTCTTGTATAGTTGTAGTTTTTTTGGCTTTGGTTAAGAATCAGTAGCTGCCGAAATCTTCAAACATGTTTCATTTATTTTCTTATCCACTTTGTTAAGTTATTAAGGATATGAATATCAGATTAGTATGTGAAAACATTGACATGGAAAAAGGTAAGAAAAGTTATTTGTGGTGCTTTTGTGATTTAAAATGTTTTTTATTTCACAATAGGATGTGGACTGTTCCTGAACCGAAAGGACTTGCACGATCAACATCGGCAGAATCCGAAAAATTGAATGTAGTTTCGGAGGGTTGCAATTCGAGAATTGTGAGGATTAATTTCATATTATATATACTTGATTAATTTCTATAACCATGCTATCATCATCTTAGAGAGTATATCTTTCGATAACCTTTTTCTTATATTTATGTATGTTGGCTTTGCTTTTTAGTTGCAAGAGACTCAAGATATTTATAAGGAAGCTTTCAAGGGTCATGGTTCCTTGCAGTAAGTCATATATGTGTTACTATTTTAAGTCTAATAATTGTTTTGATATTTTGGATGTTATACTTATGGGGATTTGTTATGGATGTAGAAATTTGGACAAGACTATTTCAAATTTGGAGATGGAACTGGCTGCTGCAAGGGCTGCTCAAGAATCAATAAGAAGTGGCGCTCCTGTTCCAGACGATATCAGGATGTCGGAATCATCCGGGAAGCGAAAGTACCTAATGGTTGTAGGTATTAACACTGCATTCAGCAGCCGGAAAAGAAGAGACTCGGTTCGTGCCACCTGGATGCCACAAGGTTCATAACTTGTTCCGATTTTCCTAGTGTCTGTTTAGGATTTTATGTTATTCTGTTCAGTGTTTTGGTTATGGATTATGATGATTGGTTCTTTGGATAACATGGAAAATAGGTGAGAAAAGGAAAAGGCTGGAGGAGAAGGGCATTATTATGCGCTTTGTAATTGGTCACAGGTAGATATATAATAGTCAATCTTCCAATTCTTTCGTCTTATTCCAATTTCGAATAGTCTAAAAAAGAAGTGGATCATTTTCATCTTGCATTTTAGTCTTCATTCTTCAGAATTATAGTTCTATTTGCTGTAGAGTATTACCACTTAGAGAGTTCATAAACATGGCGACCGAATTATAAATTGACCTTTTTCTTTTATTCTTTATATAGTGCTACATCAGGGGGTATCCTGGATAGAGCTATTGAAGCAGAGGACAGAAAACATGGAGATTTCTTGAGGCTGGTAATTTTACAAATGCGATCGTTTAGAACCTCTTGATAAGGTTATGGTTTTTGAAGGGGAAATGAGAAATGCCACTGGTTTTCAAGTCCTTATGCTTTGTCCATGCAGAATCATGTGGAAGGATACCTTGAATTGTCGGCAAAGACAAAGACATACTTTTCGACTGCTGTTAACTTATGGGATGCTGACTTCTATGTCAAAGTCGATGACGATGTTCATGTAAATATAGGTATTTAAAGATACAATTTACTGTGGTAATCTCTAAATTTATGTTAAGAGTTGGCATTTTGCTATTACTTGAAGCCTAAACTACTTGAATATTCTCTCGTAAACATCTTCAACCTGTGCCGAATTCCAGACCTTGGTTTAGTTTCCATAGTATGTTACCCTTAATATGCTATTCAATCTTTTTTCAGCAACACTGGGAGATACTCTAGCTAGACACCGATCAAAACAGAGGGTATACATTGGATGCATGAAATCTGGACCTGTACTATCTCAAAAGTGAGAATTACTTTTCTTTTTATGCTTTGTTTGTTGAATGAAGTAGAGACTCTTCGAATTTTAGTTTCTTACCTACCTATATTGTTGCTCAGAGGAGTAAGGTACCACGAACCGGAATATTGGAAGTTCGGTGAGAATGGAAACAAGTACTTTCGTCACGCCACAGGGCAGTTGTATGCCATTTCAAACGATTTGGCTACTTACATTTCAATTAACCAGTAAGTCCTAATTCGCCTCGTCGAGGAACCGAAAAACAGAATCAATTACAGATGAAATCAATTTAAAGAACAAAGGTAGCTAAGGTTGTGTATGTTTTAGGAATGTTCTTCACAAGTATGCCAATGAGGATGTGTCGCTTGGATCATGGTTTATTGGACTCGATGTGGAGCATATCGATGATCGAAGACTCTGCTGTGGCACTCCTCCAGGTGAATACTTTTCCAGCATAGACTATAAATTGTGTTAACCTCAAATCTTAGAAAACAAGTCTCCTTGCATTGCAAGCATGGCGGGCTAGATCGCGATTTTAGATCAATTTTTGACTACCTTGTTATATGATTTATGTGAACAATGTAAAATCCTTGAGTTGGCAACTCTTGCAGATTGTGAATGGAAGGCTCAGGCAGGCAACATTTGCGTCGCTTCGTTCGATTGGAGCTGCAGCGGAATCTGCAGGTCTGCGGATCGGATGAAAGAGGTACATAGAAGGTGTGGAGAAGGTGAGAATGTTTTGTGGAGTGCCTCTTTCTAGGAGAGTTCTTCCAAACTCAGGAAGATCACTATTCACTACCATGCTGTGAGATTTTTTTTCCTTTTGTTCTTTTTCTGAAGCATGTATAGAAAAGTTGTCAATATAATATTTTATACAAGATTTAATCTTGTGTGTGAAAGCGAGAGAGAGTGTATATGGTTGTTCCATGGAACTTCTAGATTTTAAGATAGAGGAGATTGACCATGGTAGCAGCCAAAAGAGAAGTACCACCACATAGTACACATATCCATTCTTTGATGCTTGAAGGGCCACTTTTGTTGTTAATAGTGTCCATGGCTATCAAGCTCCTAATAAAAAAAAGTAATAGATTTTATTGGGGGGCTTTTTGCTACCCTTTCTTCCTTCTGCCTAAATTTGATTTGTCCTCCTTTTTGTTTTTTTTTTTTTTTGGTTGAAATAAGTGTTCACTTTATTGCTTGTATTAATCTCTTCTTATCCCACATTTGACTTTATTAGGATCATTGTGACTTATCTTGATTTTTGACTTCTCACTTTTCCAATTATCTTTTGTTAGGTAGTCTATATAAATTTAATGTTTCTATTAGCTTTTCTTTTTAAAATTTAATAAGATCATTTTATTTAATTTGAGATTAATTTAACACGACATATATTATTAGTAAAGTCAAATTTAATAAAATAATTTTATAATTTTATATAATTAGATTAAAATAATATAATAAAAGCAAATAAATATTATTATAATTTTATATTCTAATAGGACACTTGCTCCTGCATCTATCAATGTACATGAATCCCTCTATTTTACTGGAAAAATCTAAGGATAAGTTATCCCAAATAATTCACAGTGAGCTTGGTTCCTTAGATCTACTGTCTCAAAATTGTCTTCAAAATCAAATGTACTACTATACTATAACAGTATCTAAAGACAGTGATCCAATGGGTTACAAGTTTACAACATAGAACTCTTTTTAGTAGTCTGAGTAGGGCTAGAATTGAGTTAAGCCATTTTAAGAGCCAACTCAAGTTCGACTTGTTAATAGTTTGATAAGCTGAACTCGTAAACTAGTGAGTTGAGTTTAAGCTTAAAATTGAACTCATAAATTAAATGAGTCGAACTTGAACTTGGATAAACTCAACTCATTAGCTCGTGAATTGGTTCGATTATATATATATATATATATATATATATATATATATATTATAGTAATTTTTTATATATAAATTTAATGTAGGACATGAATAAAAAATTTATAATTAATAGATAGTTAATATATATATATATAAGTTATGATTTATCAATATAAAATTATAGGTTATGTTCTGTTATTTGAACCAGATTGTGAGCTCGAGCCAAGCTCAACTTGACTTTTTTCCAGCCCTAAGCTTGAGTATACAAGAAAATTATGTGTCTACCAACTTATTGTTAGTGCATATATTTATCAGAAAAGAAAAAAAAGAAATATCAGTACATATATTTATTGAGAAACGACACAGGAGTTAACACTTAGTATAAAACCACCAAAATTTCTCTTTATTATTTATTTATAGGGTTAAGTAAGTAAGTAACTCTTAATGAGTAATCCTAATTAAAAAGGTAACTACTCTAATAAAGATGTTAAAAATCTTTTTTTATAATGATCTTTGTTTAAAAAGTGTGACTTATTTATTTAGTTACATTTTAAATAAAAATAATACTTTTATAACATATAAAAATTAAGTCGTTTATAATTTATTATCTAATTATTAAAATAAAATATCTTCACATAATAACAATCATAAATCCTTCACTAGAGTAGTCACCAATGAAAAATTATCTAAGGAAAAAAAAATTCCAAGGAAGCAATTTTATGCTGATAAGAAACCAATGATTAAGAGGAAAGGCCTAACACTTTCCAACCAACTAATAATGGTACAATCGTTTTGCTTCTCGTGGGAATATATCTTACTTCTTTGAACCTTTAACATCAGCAAGAGAAAGTTTCCTTTTCGTAAGTTGCTTAGATCTTTTTTATAGGAAAGGTAAGAGTGTGATTAAGACGTAAAAGTTAATTGTTCTTGCATCATGGTTTATTGCTAAGTAGCTGCAACTCCTCCACTTAATAAGTTGACCATATAATTATTTTTATCATCTATTTAGAGTTTTTGTTTTCATTTTTTAGTTTTATTTTTAATATATTTTGTTTTCAAGAATTTATAAAAAGAATTGATAATAATGAAAATAGATTGTAATTATTTGGAGTAAGTTTTATTTGTGTTTTTAACATTTAAATTGTATTTTTGTATTTCTAACGTTTGTAAAAGTAATTTAATGTTATCCTACCGTTAATTATATATCATAAGTTTTAGTAGGAGTTTAAAAAAAAATTCTTCATAAAGTTAGAATACAAATGTACGAGACAATACTCGATACCCGTCTAAATCCAAGCTGAACCAATTAAATTGGTTCTGAAACCAACGGGTAATCGGGTCTAATTTAAATTAACCCGTGGACCCGACGGCTCAATTTTTTCGTTATCGAACCCATGAGTGTGATGTGCTTGGATATGGAAATAGGGCGTGCTAGACCAAATAGTGGGACATCTTTATGTGATTGGCAGGGGATATAACTCGCATGGTCCGGGTTTCTTGTTTTGGAAAAATCTGCGAATAACTCGGAGGGTTCGATTTGGCAATTGCTGAATTTGAATTTCACAGCATGTAAATCGGACCGTGGGTTTTGTATATATATATGAATTTTTGTATAAATACTAGAATGAAGTCGCACGGTTCGAGTTTAATTTTTTAAATTTAATTTGAGTCAGTTCTCCCTAATCGTTGGGTCCGATTTAGGGCTATTGTATATATAAAAGTGTTCAACTCGTAGAAGAGTCTCAGATCTCGTCTTCTTCTTCATCTTGCTCGCTTCTTCCTCTGGTTTCCTCCATTTTTGTTTTTCTCCCTCTTGGTATGTAGCCCAAAAATTTGGTAGTGTAGTTTCTGTTGTTATTTACTGGAGTGAGAGAAATGGATGACAGCATTCTTTTAAAAGTGTATTATTTTGGTCAGATTTTATTACAAACATCTGAAGGAGTAAAATTCATTTGTGAAAATTCGTTAGATGTTATTCCCTTCACAATCTCATTTGAAGAGCTCAAAGGTGTGATCTGTGAGAAGATAGATTCTGAGATGTCAAGAAAAATACCTTGCATTTTATACAGATATCCTATACCGGTGTTTGGTGGATTCGTCCAATTTCAAGTCAAATATGTAATGGACGAAGCTAGTTTGCAAGAGATGTTTTCAATGTATATTGAAAGTCATGCTCAAATCTCGTTCATCGAGTTGTACGCTGAGTTCGAACAATCTGAGGCCGACCGGAATATTGTACGCGAAGATTACAATAGTGACAGTGAAGAAGAGTTCGAATGCAATTACGAAGTTGTTGGTCCAGACGGTGATGAAGATCAAGGTGACGGCACCATGGCTCCAAATGTGACGGACGTGGCAAATGCACTCACAAACGAAGTGCCGTTTGAGGAGCCATCTTTCATGCGAGTTTTGGATTTGGATGCCATGCATATTCCGGAGTTTTCGGAATATATGAGTGCAGGTACGTGGTTGCGTATATTTATAAATAGGATTAGAAACTTGTAATAATTTAGATTGATCGATGGACCAAATAGTTAAGTGAAGTGTGAAAAGGTACTCAACTAGAATTTGTTTATCAGTTTATTTAGTTAAGTTTAAGGTAATAATGTTGTTAGTTAGTTAGTGATTTAGTTTTAAAAAATTAGTATTTATTAATCAGTATTTAATTATGTGTTTATGTTGTTATTTTGTTTAGAATGAGATAATGACCAGATGTACAGTTTATTTATATCATAATTGATGCTATGAATATTGGTTTACTTCTAGTTTCGATTATTAAATATTTGTTTATTAAGTATTTTCTGTTCGGCTGCCTTTGCCGCAGAAATTTCTATTGTCGCAAATGGTGAATTTGCCATGGGGATGGAATTCAATTCTAGGAAAGCTGTTATTAAGGCAATGAAAGAGTATACCATCCGAAGAAGTGTAGACTACCGGGTGTATGAGTCGGAGCCGTTGACATTTTATGCCAAGTGTACACAGTATGAGTCAGGGTGTGATTGGCTTGTCAGGGTTAGCATGATCAGTAGGAAGCACTGTTGGGTTATAAGGAGATATAATGGTAGTCACACCTGTACCAGAGCCACCATTTCTCAGGATCATTCTAAGCTGGATTTGATCACAATTGCAGAAGCCATCAAGCCGTTGGTCGAGGCTGACCCCTCGTTAAAGATAAAATCAGTTATCACAGAAGAGCAATCGAAGTTCAACTACACTATCAGTTATCGGAAAGCATGGTTGGCTAAGCAAAAGGCAGTGGAAAAAATATACGGAGGTTGGAAAGCATCGTACGAAGTATTGCCTATATGGTTTGAGGTCATGTGTCATAAGGAGCCATCAGCTGTCGTCCATTTCGAGACTATGCCTGCATATCAAGGCGATGACTTGGTGACTGATATCCGGGTATTGCATCAAGTATTTTGGAGTTATTACCCCTGCATTAGAGCATTCAAACATTGTAAGCCAATTGTCCAAGTGGATGGGACTCACTTGTACGGAAAGTATAAGGGTTGTCTATTAGTGGCAGTTTTACAGGATGGCAACAACAATATCGTTCCAATTGCATTTGTTATTGTGGAGGGAGATACTTCTGATGTGTGGCACTTTTTCATCAGTAACCTGCGACAACATGTTGTCACTTGGGATGGTGTGGGGCTGATATCCGACCGACACGAATCCATCAATGCAGCTGTGGTACGCAGTAATGGAGTTTGAGAACCTCCCAAAGCTTTCCACATGTTTTGCATCAGGCACATAGAGTCGAATTTTCTGAGAAAATTCAAGGCACCGTACCTACAAAAACTGGTCGTCAATATAGGTAATGTTGAGTAATTCTAAGTTCGTTGCTAACAAAGTTACCTTGAACAAGTGCTTGTCATCCATTTTTTTACGATTGTTTTTTGTTATCTTACAGGTTATTCGCAGACGGTGCGCGAGTACGAAGTGCGTTACCAGCATTTACGAGAATAGGGAGAGGCTTACACTAACTGGTTAAACAGAATTTCCCGCGAACAGTATGCGTTGGCATTTGATGGTGGCTACCGATGGAGCCACATGACAACGAACATAGTGGAGTGCATCAACTCAGTGTTGAAGGGTGCACGCAATCTTCCCATCAATGCTCTTGTCAAGACAATATTCTACAAGCTGAACGAGTTGTTCACCCGAAAAAGAGCTGAGGCGAAAGCACGGATTAATGCTGGGCATGTTTTTTCTGAGCTCGTGACCTCAAAGTTGCATGCAAACCAGCTAGCATCAGGAAACATCTAGGTCAATTGCTTCGACCGTCAGAATGAGATCTTTTAGGTGTGTGAGATGCCAAGTGGACTGGAATATACCGTCGACCTCCGTCGACAACAATGTGACTGTAGAGAGTTTCAGGCGGACCGGATTCCTTGTCGACATGTCTTTGCATGTTGTGCAAATCAACGACTGGATTGGCAAGCCTATGTACATGATGTGTATAAGATGGACTAAGTTCAGCGGGTGTATCGAGCTAGGTTTAAGCCACTAGGGAATCCAACTACATGGCCCGTTTACAATGGGTCTCGATTCGTACCGAATCCATTCCTGAGACGCGTTTCCAAAGGCCGGCCCAGGATTACAAGCTTCTTGAGTGAGATGGATACGCGAATCTTACGTCATCCCAGGTGATGTAGGCAATGTGGGGCTGAAGGACACAATCGTAGTAGATGTCGTCACACAGCTGGTGCAAATGCCGACGGAGATGCTCAGTAGATTCATACGTTATGATATCTGAAACTTTGTAACCTATGACAATCTACCATGTGACAAATGCGACTTTATATATTATCCAAACATTCCTCCATATTATGATATTTGAAACATTATGTTATGATATCTGAAACATTATGACTATAGCAACTAGTCCATGAGATAGATAGTAATTATACATAGAACAGTTAATTAATACCCAAAGAACTTGAAACAGTTAATTGATACATAAATAAGTTTACTGATAAATACAAAATGTTAACTACACAACAACTACTTTCTCATTGTCTACTTTACATCCTTCACAAGATTCTTACATTTTTTGGCGGCCTTTTTGAACACAGAAGGAATGTACCAACTAGCACTACGGCGTAGCGGATCAACTCTGAGATTGTAACCTTTCCCTGCCTCATCTAGAGTACATACCTCACCTGTATACAATTTAATTAAACAACTACATAAAGTAATCAAACCAAAAGAGATACCATAGTAGTATAATAATAAGTTCTACAAACCAACCAAGTATACCATATAGTCAACTGAATCACAATATAATCAACCCATTAAACAAGTAAAGCAATGTATAAAATATAATACCATCATTATGGGATTCTTCATCCTCGTTGGACTCCTCTATTTCATCCTCCTCGTCCTCATCCTCGTCGTCCGGTTCATCTACTAGATACCCATTAGTCTCTTGTTCAAGTGTGTTAGCATTTTCTTGAATAAGACCCATTGAAACACGATTAGGATTTTAACTATTAAGAATCCAACGACCACTATCACTTCTACTAGAGTCAACAGATACAAACCCTCTAGAAGCACCGGACGAAGTGGCTAACGAATGCCACGCATCCAAGGAATACATACCGCCATAAAGTAATCAGGCTGCTGGGCATATTGTGATTGTCCTGCATCTGCAACCATGAAACCAAGCAATTGGCTAAAGCCTCCTTCTCCTGTGTCAAACTGTGGCATACCCCAATGCTGTTGATGTATTGGGTACGATGGGGTAAACCGTGTTTGAGGTACATATTGGCTTGAGGACATAGGTTGTTCTTGTGGAAGTGGATTCGGAGGTGGAGGGGGTGGTGGAGGTGACTGTGGCTCCTGCTCTTGATTGTCAACATCCATATCCTGATTACCCTCATCATTCTCTTGAATCACAAGATTGGACAAGTTCAAACGGTCCCCAAATTTTGCCCGGTACCAGTACTTGTAAGTATCCAAGGGATGTTGTGAAGGCATGGGAAGCTTAGTAAGAACGTGATTATACCTATTTGTCCACTGTATCACCCAAAATGAATGAGTCGTGGCCGTGACCCAGTTAAGATTCTTAAGACCAGTCAAGACTTCTCCGTGTGCCTTGTCTAGATTCCGTTCCTGATGCAGAACTCCCTGAACAAAACCGAACTGTCGCCTATACCTATCAGTTGTATGCCACTCAATGCATTCAAAACTGACCAACGACACCGTAGCACTCCAACAGACCGAGTGCATGTAGATGTCTGGAGGAATTATGTCCGGATCCACGCGATCGACAGCATAAGCAACCCACACAAATTGGGAAAGATAAAGTAAACTCATGATTACAATCCACTTCACAATGACAATGACAATAACAATAACAATAACAATAAGATTAACACTAACACTAAACCCGAAACAAATTCTTCTTTAATGAAAACACACCTGGCCTTCCTGAAGATCATCCAAGGCCTTCCTAAAGTGAGCAAGCGTAAGATATCTATAGCGACGGTCTCCACGCTCCCAGTTACGCCACCTAATATGACTTATTTCATTAACATAATTGGATTTTAAATAATAAGATACGAGGTGATTGTAAGATAATATTACCTGTTTGCAAGCGAAAAACTGCGGGGTTCCCTAGGAAGAGGGGCTAGTATGGCAGGCGGATCCAAGCCCAACCAAGCAGAAGTGTTAGCGGACCATCGATCTCCTTACAGTCATAACGAGATGCCCTACATAACGCCCTGTATAGGTGTGCTAGGCATGCCGATCCCCAACTGTACTGTCCAATACTCCCAAAATCACGAAGCAGTGGTAGATACTTCCAATGCACACCTGCGCCAGACTTGTCCTCAAACAAGATCGTTCCGATCAACAACATAATGTGGCACTTCACGTACTTTTGTATACTGTTTTCATCAGTCAACTGTAAATTTTTTTTTAGATCCCGCAACCAGGTCAGTTTTATGCAGCTTCCTCTACATGCCGACTTACTGGGTGCAACTCCAAATTGGTGTAAACACTCCGCCTCCAAAGCTTCAAAACTACTCATTTTCATCCCTGTGACTGGAAGACTGTCCGTCGGAATACCAAGAATTATTGTTACATCTTCAAGCGTCACAGCACATTCACCGATCGGAAGGTGAAAAATATGTGTGTCTGGGTGCCACCTTTCGATTAGAGCATTCACCAGTGCTTTCTGACATTGGACTACCCCAATATGATATGCATGATAAAAATCAGTTTGTCGTAAGTGCTCCTCCACCCTTTCATTGTACCGATCCGGAAGGACTGAGTTATCACATGTTAACATCCTTAAACTCTACTAAAACATAACAAATTATTATTAGTCAACTCGTTAACATTTACTAATTTACTACTAAAACAACTAAAATATCAAACTCGTGCTAAACTTTTTCCTAATTACAACATTTAGTAGTAATCATGTACTAACCCACCAATTTATTAACTCTCATTAGTAAAAATCTGCGCAACTAACTTAACAACATATTGATTGAAATCACACAACTATCATAAATTTTCTTACTAAATCCAATTAAAATAAATAATTTTAACTTCTAAATTCACTGAATAATCCTAAAAATTATTCATAACTAACTATTAATAATAACAACTAATACATAATTCCAATTCTTATTAAACTAATAATGCTCTTATTTAATTAACAATTCTAGCTTAGTTGTTTATTTATTCACGGTAACACAAAAAAAATGTTATAATATCTAAAACCATAATCTCTAAAATTAATTATAAAATTTAATTAACTAATTATAACTTTAAAAATTACTACAAAAAATATTCTAACTATATTTAAAGAAATATTCTAACTATTATTTTTACATATATTTCTAAATTTTTTTAAAAACTAATAATTATTCTATTTATATTCCTAAATTCAATTTCTAACAACAATAATAATTAACTTCCTAACAATAATAATTATAATTATTAAAAACTAAAAAAATTTCCAAAAAAATAACATAAATCGAGTATAAATAATAATAATCATTTACATTCCTAAATTCAATTCTAACAACAACAATAATAATTAACTTCCTAACAATGATATCTATAATCATAAAAAAATAAAAAAAAATAAAAAAAACTGACATAATCAAGTAAAAATAATAATAATTATTTACATTCCTAAATTCAATTCTAACAATAATAATAATAATTAACTTCCTAATAATAACAATTATAATTATAAAATATTAAAAAATTCCAAAAAAAGTATAACAACATAATCACGTAAAAATCAATAATAAACATTCTTACTCAAGTTCTCACAACAATAATAATAATAATTAACTTTCTAACAATAATAATTTTAATTATAAAATATTAAAAAAATTTCAAAAAAAAACTTACATATTTTGGATGAATGAAATAATATATGATATAAAGTTCAAGACGATCAACATCTTTACATTTTTTTTCTTTGGCATTTTGAGCTTACTTTCACCATACAAACCAAGAATCAGTGGAGAAAGGAAGAAGAAGAAGTAGTGGCTCTTCTTTGGGAAAAAAGATGAAAGTGAAAACAAATGCTGGATATGGGTTAATGTTGGGTATAAGGGCACCGTTGGGGGAAGTCATCTACGCGTGACACGTGGATGGGGAGTCAGAACTCGCATGGTTCGTTTTTCAACTACAACTCGGACCGTCCGAGAAGGCTGACTGAAAACGCATGGTCCGATTTGTGGCTTGGCTGACACCACACACAGGTCAAGCACCCCCTTTCTCCATAATCGCATCCAACCCAAACTTTACTTCCATATTGAAATTAAAAAGCATGGACCTGACCATGTGTTAATTAAATAAAAAAAATAAAAATTTAAAATATATATGTCTTTTAATATGTTTTGGATGTATTTAGTATTTAACATGTTTGAATTATTTCTATTGATTTTACATATTTATTATATTTATAGAATTTTTAAGATAAAAATTTTATTTATTTTTTTATGAATTTCTATTTTATCGGATACCCAATTATTTGAATCAATTCATTCTTAATCGATTTGGTTTGGTTCGAATACATACACAAAAAAATATAAATCTAAACGAAACTGAACCAATTACAATTAAATTGGTTCGGTTCTAATTTTACCCCAAATCCGAACTAATCCGATCCGTGATCACTCCTGTGAGACAGAACCGATGGTCCATTACAAAAAATAGATCATTAAAAGTTGAAAATAATCTCTTCAACATTTACATAATTCATTTTTCTAAGGACATAATTGAACCTAAACACAAATAATGGGTATAATATTGAAATCGAACATATCCAATTAAGTAAAACCTAATTGAAAATAAATACATCAAAGTTAGCATAATTAAAAAATACAATATGATTTGTTAGTATAATTGATGTTATGATAACATTGAATCACTTTTATAAATATTTAAAATACAAATAAGACGATTTAAGCGTTATAAACACAAATAAGACTTACTCTAAATATTAGTGACAAAACAATACTTTAATATTAATACTAATGTTTGAGAAGAGTTTTATTTTTTTTAGAATAGCTTTATTTATTTATTTATTTTTTGGAAGAATATAAAGACAGTCTACATAGGAAATTAATTATACATATGCCTACTATATTATAATGATACATTATTTTACCAAAAATGTTAGAGGATTATTAAATTTATTATTTTTTATTATTAATTAATTATTAATATTTAAAAATATAAAATAAAATATGTTATTAAATTACTAAATTAAAGAAATTGAGTTGATAACTAAATAATAACAAAAAATAATAAATTCTATAATCCCCTAACAGTTTTTTTTATTTTATATCTCAGCTTCATCTACTACTTGGATTATAGTTAACATTTTTATTCTCATGCAAATTCAGATTTTCATTTTAACACTATTCTACTCATCTATCAATTTTTATCGATTATTCCAAGTTATTCGACCCGATAAGAAAAAGAAAAAGCCTATAATAGTTGTTATTTATCTTCTTAGACATTATTACAGAAATCAACAAAATAAACAAAAATATCTGAAAAATATCACACATATAATCAAACACACAATCAACATATCACTAAGTGTAACATGTATCTTCAAGATCCTAAGAGCACTTGTTGACGTGTTCCTTTTGTCGCCCATTACTCCAATTTAGTGCTCTTATTGAATTCTTTTTAATCTTTGTACACAATGGTTAAATTCTGAAATATATCTCTCTTGCTCATAACTCTATTTCTCAAAAAAAGAAAAAAAAATCAATTAGTTCTCTATTATGTATTAAGTTAGCATAGTTGTTCTATATTTTTCACATGACAAAAGAGTTATAATATCTATATATTGTAACTTCATATTTTAAAAATATGTCTTCAAATTTTTCTAAATCTTGAGAAGAAGTTGAATCAAAGACATTTAATAATTTTAACTCATTTTGGTTCTTAGTGTAAAAATTAAATTTATGTGGGAAATTTTTTATATTTTATCTCATCACTTTCATAAACAAAACTGAAACAAAAAAAAAAAGATTGAGAGAATAACATAATTGTATATCATGATTAAACTTTCAAGTGCAACGAGACACATTCTATCATAAATTAGGTACAATTTTTATTATAATCAAATCTATCAACTACTTATAAGTTTAAATTAGAGGTGTAAGTTATCGAACTGGACCGAAAATTACTACAAACCGAACAAAAAATTACAACAACCGATATGAAAATCGAAAAAATCGGTTTTTTTATTTTTTTTCCTGATAAAATCGATCGGTTCAGTTCGGTTTTCGGTTGGTTCGATAGAAATCGAACCGAACCGAACATATGCATCCATTTCAATGTTTTAACCATTTTAATCTTTAACCTAACAACAAAAATTCTCGACCCCTAACCATTTCAATGTTTTACTCTTATTATTTTAATTTATTGACTATTTTAAACCTCTAATTATTGTGATTTATATTTTGTTCATTAGAAATTAAAAACCGAAAAAATCGACCGAACCAAATCACCGTTTGTTTGGTTCGATTCAGTTCGGTTCGATTGTTGTAAAAACAGCAAATCGAACGATTGTGTGTCTGTAAGAACCAAACATATCGATTCGGTTAGTTTTTTATCCAAAACCGAACTAAACCAAACCGATAACACTCCTAGTTCAAACCATCAATTAGTGGATTCAAACTAATAAATCCACCAAATCGATAAACTCAAACCAAGCTCACAAAGCCTGCATATTAAAACTAAAGTTTTAAAAATTGAATCAGTAATTGAATTAGTAGAGTTCGAAAAGTTCAATCAAAATTGAATCGAATAAAATAAAAATGTTTATATAAAGTGAATGATTTTTAAAAAAAAATAGTTTTATATTTTATTATTTTAAACTCATTAACCGCTAAAAACTAAGTTAATTCGATCGTCAATTGTTTGACAGATTTTTTTTTTAAATTTTGACTGATTCTTTATTGACCGATGATTTTTTATCTTAAATCAAATCAATTGGTGCCTGATTACCAATTAACTAGACCCATTTTTGATTCCCAATTCGGTTCTGAAAATACTTATTCAAACCAAACATACATAAACCCTGAGTTTAAACTATACTAGTAGTAACTTGGACTATTGATTTATAATCCAACTAATATTTTTCATCATAATCAATTATTTGTAATTTTAATTTTAAACTCAACAATAAAATATCCAATTAAACCGAATTTGAATCGGATAGTCAGGTCTAATCAAATTATGGCAATCATTTGAGTATCGGGTTCGTGAAAATACAACCCAACCCAAAACCAATTAACTTTAATATGTTTGATTATGTTTTATTTAATTTCAAACCAATCGATACAATATTATCTCTCTATTAGTTTTAACTTTTAAGGTGATTACTGATTACTCTCTTGATTTGGGTATGATTTGGGTAATAGTTTTTATGTCCTAATAATACTTACAAAAGTTAGGAGGCAGGAGCCTACGTAATTTCAAGTAATTATTATATAGTCTTTATACATATTATTTTGTATATATTTTTTTATTTTTTAACAACGTAATAATTAAAATCTAATTTGACATACTAGAATGTAAGTATAATATAAATTCCACAATTGATTTGATCTCAGAATCTCACTCATATAAATACTTCAACAATAATACAACATAGTTTTCATATAATTTTTTCTTAACAATAATATAATAATATATTAAGAAAAAAAATAACACTATAATAATAATAAATTTTTTATTCTCTATTAACTCTCCTAATGTTGAGAAATAAAGACTATATCCAGGAATACAGTAATTAATAAGTGTCTGATTGATTAATTTATATATATATAGTAATTTTTCTAGTTTAGAACATGTTGCAATTGAAACTATGAGTTTCGAGAACATTACGCAATAAAGCAAAGGGGATTGGGGTACGAACAAGAAGGCACAAAAATGGAAACAAATAGAACTGCTTTTCATGTATAGTTCTTAATTAGCTTAGGTACAAATTAAATTCATTGCAAGCTGCAAGGAGCAACAAACTTATTCAGAAGACACCAACATAACCTATTAAATAATACCTGCTAGAACATAGTACCAAAAATTGTACTCATTATATATTCAAAGCAATGTTTTCTTTTAGATGAGATAATTTTCTAATTTAAAATTTAAAAAGAACAAATTGGCAACTAATAATATATATTTACATGTTTGAAACAACTTCAGTTCTACAGTGTCTAACACAGAGGAAACTCAGGTGAGTCAGCAACTGCCAAAAGAGGCAAATTCAGGTTAGAAGCATAAGTAATGTGTTTGTTATAAGCACAAACTGTTGCATAAACAGTGGCAATAATAATGTGTACAAATTATTTCATCCATCATTTACAGAATTTTGGAAAATATTATGATCTAATAAGTTCCTCAAGAGTGGTCAGAAATTAAGGCGTAGTTTTCTCAAAACAAAAATGAGAGTATTTAATTTCATATATTAATAAATGACCTGGAGATTGAATTCTCCTATATCTATCGCTAGGCATATAAGGAAATCAGAAATTTTAATCACTTCTTAGATTTTGATCTTCATGTAGGTGTGTTTTCCTCTCCTTTTCTTTTTCTTTTTTTTTGAGTTTTTACTGCACTAGTATTTAATTATTTTTTAATTATATCTAAATGAATTATACTTAATCGTATTTTCTTTTATTCTAAATATTTTTTTATTTTATTGTTAATCATATTACTTTTATTTTGAATAAATTTATTTTTTATTAAGATAAAATTAAAAAAATAAGTTAAATAATTATTTATAATAAAAAATTGATATTATTAAAAATTAAATTAAAATTTATCTCAAAATTAAAAATAAAGTTTAATTAAATTAAATATTAAAAAAATTTGGTATATTAAAGACAAAAAAGTATAATTTATATATTATTATATATATGTATCATGCTCTTTTTTTAAAAAAAAAATTATCTACTAGTCATTTTATAAGTATGAGTTGTTAATGTTTAAAATGTGAGAAATCAATGAAATTAGTCTTATATATATCTCACATCGAAGAAAACAAAGAATTGAAGAGTGAGCTTCTAAGAGTAATATATCATTTTTGTTTCTAACGTTTTCATCTTATTTAAATTTTTTATATTTTAAAATCGTTTCAATATTGTCCTACTGTCAATTATATTAACAGATCACTAACGGTAGAATAATATTAAGACGATTTTAAAATAATAAAAACTTAAATAAGAATATTTAAACATACATTAGGGATAATTTTAGGAAAAAAAATGATATTTTACTCTAATAAATTTAATTCTTATACATGATTAGTATAGAAGAGTTTTACATAAATAATTAATTAGGATATTATCATACTAACAAAAAAAACTAAGTTTTAAATTTATTAGATAAAAATTATCTAAATACATAAATTTAAATGGATAAAAAAATAAAACTCTTGATAATATATTAAAATTAAAATCTTGTTCATTTGTAAAGTTTCTCTATTTTGTTCGAACATCGTTCTATTATTTTATTATTTTTTTTATTTTAAAAGATTTCTTTATTAAATTTAGGCCTTTGTGCCTTTGTTTATAATTTGGAGGTTTAATTTCCACTTTAGTGCATTTATTACAAAGCTCATTTTTCTTTACTAAATTAGAGTTTTAACTTTACTTTTCAATGATCAAATAGGTATTAAAAAATGAATTTAGCTACCGAATACTGTTTAGGCAGTATTAAATATATTAAATACAGGAAGTTATTTATATTGAAAAAATAAAAAATTTTAATTTTTAAAATATTGTTGTATAAAAGATGTATAAAAACTAAAAAAAAATCTAAAATAAATAATCTTAACTAATGCCTCAACAAAACCTTTGTATCTCTCCTTGCACTTTGCTTCTTTTCCTAACATTATTCAAATGAAGCTTGTTCTTCATTATTTGAAGTAACTACTAAATACTAATTAGTCCTTTGAATTTGAGTACAACTAGCTAGCTACGTCTTTCACATACTTATATATATTCGTAGAATGGACCGTATGTGTATAAGGCTATAAGCAGAGAAGAGAAAGTGACCATGACATTATTGGCATGCATCATGACATAGAGCTTCATAGTGATTTAATACACATATATGTTCTTTTTCATATAAAGATAGCACTCAATATTCCATATTCCATTCCATATGCTCATATTTGGAAAGAATAATTGAATGAAAGATTCTACTAAGAAAAAGGAAATTATAAAGGGCAAGATAAATTATACTTGTTTGGAAGATAAAACTTGCGTAAAATATTTTTGAAACGAGTCTATTAATTTATTTTATACTTCTATATAAAAAAAGGAAATTTAAAAAAAGACATGTAACTTTTAAAAAGACTACAAAGAGTATTACAAGATGAAATCTAACTTTTTTTTCCTGGCAGTATCCTCCAACTCTAACATGTCAAAAATTAATTTGTTGCAGATTAAAATTCTATTTAATGATCTTTTATTATTAATTAATAAATTATTGCATAGATAAATCACCTTTTTTCATGATAACAATGGCTTCAACCTTCAAGAAGGTCTAGGTCTCGAGCATACCGGAGCGGTGGCACGTGATATTGGCACGGCTCAATCAAAAAACAAGCCCCTAACTATTTTGGAGCACTGCTTTTTTATTGAACCGGACCAATATCCCGTTAAACCGGTCCCTTTTACCCACTTATCTTGTATGTTCATTCCCACCATGCATGAGTTGCACCCATATGCAACTGTAACTAAAGACAAAATTAAGAGACATATAGCCAATAAAGCATCAACATAAAAACACAAACCCATCTGTATGTGTAATTGCATTGATTTATAACAAAGATTGAGAAGGGGCCCTTGATGATTAATTTTCACAACAATAACAATAATAATAACGTGACATTCATATGTAGCTAGCTAGAGAGAAAGATTGTAATGGGAGCTTGAGAGAGAGAGATTTAAAGAAGGTAGTGGCCAATAATATGAATGAGTATTGAGAGAGAGAGAGAGAGAGAGAGAGAATATGGTTACGGTGTGGTAGCATTGAAGGAGTTGCATTAAATACACAACCACCGAGCAAGAAAGGAAGTTGGAATATTAATATGAAGGAGGGTACAGAGGAATCGTGAAAAATGGGTCTTCTTGATGAGTGAGTGAAGACAAAATTTGTGTGCATTTATGGCGGGTTATGGGTAGAGAAATTAAAAGGGTGAGGGATGTTGGTTCTCTTTTATCATGCATTTATGTATCTTCCTCACTAGCTAGTACAGTAAAACAGAACCTTTTGTTTTTTGTCTCTCCTCATTCAACACGCAAAATAACATATTATTAACTCCTTAACTCATCATAATATTTATTTTTCAAAATATGCCAGGTCTCCATTTTCCATGAATAATCAAATTTGATATAGTAGACAATAATCAAATCTCTAATAATAGATTGATAATTAAACTTATTTGTTTCCAGTATTATAATAAAATACTTTATGAAATGTCAAATAAATATTTATATGCTAATATAATTAAGTAGTGGTTGATTTTCTTATACATAATATAATTATGTTTTTGTTATTTTTTAATATAAAATTTATATTGTCATTATATAAAATAAATAAAATATAATTTAAGAATTATAAAAAAGTTGATAATATCATAATTGGAATAGAAAAAGTATAGAGAAACTATCCTTTTTTTTTTTGAATAGTCATGCTACATTCTATGTAATTTTGTATTTAAGTTCATCCAAGTTGGTCCAACACAAAAAAAGATTCAATACCATTAAATGAAACGTGAAAGACACGAGTCCCAACACACACGAAACCGCTCTTACCTAACGCTTCTCTTCTTCTTCTCTCCTCTCCCGCACCGCTTCTTCTTCTTTTCACGCTCGTTTACGCACAGAGCGTCTTCTTCTTCTTCGCGTTCTTCTTCCTCCTCATTCTCCTCATTCTTTTTCGCGTTCTTTCTTCTTCACGTGTTTTCTCCTTATCGTCATTCATTTGTAGTTGTTGCTACTATATTTTTTTGTTTTTTCCTCATTCTCTCTAGTGAAGAAGCAGTAGAAGATGAGAAGGAATAGTTTTGAATTGTGCAGAAAAGAAATGAACCGAACATGTTATTATTGTGAAACAATTGTATAGTACTAAATGAATGGAACATTATCCATTATATAAATTCAAATTCGAAAATCTTTCTGCATAATGAACCGAACACGTACTTATGGTGAAACAATTGTATAATACTGAGTGAACGAAACATAATCCATTATATAAAATCAAATTCAAATAGCGTTCTACATAATGAACTGAACATAGTACTCATGGTGAAACAATTGTATAGTACTGAGTGAACGAAGCATAATCCATTATATAAAATCAAATTCGAACATCTTTTTGCATAATGGACTGAGCATGTACTCATGGTGAAACAATTGTATAGTATTGAGTGAACGAAACATAATCCATTATATAAAATCAAATTCAAACAGCTTTCTGTATAATGAACCGAATATAGTACTCATGGTGAAACAATTGTATAGTACTGAGTGAACAAAACATAATTCATTCTATAAAATCAAATTCAAACATCTCTGCCTACAATTTACAGATTATCAATTCAATCCAGTACACCTCCATCCATTCAATTCAATTCAAATTAGTAATTGCATTCCATTCAATTCGATTCAAAATTGAATAATCCAAACTTCGTCAGTTTGATTCATTTCAGAAGAATAATTCAAATCGCTCTCATTCAACTGATTTGAAGTTGAGTCATCCATTGTTTCAATTCAGAAGTGCAGATCGAAGAAGAAAACGAAGCAGAATAGGAAGAAGATAAATACAACGTAATCAGATCGAAAGAAGAAAACGAGAAAATGAACGCAACCAGAGGAGAACGATGAAGGCAATGCAGATCAATAAGGAAGAACGCGAGAAGAAGAAGAAGAAGTTTACGTTGAGCAAAGCTTTAGGTTGCAGCACATTATATGTAGCGTGTGTATGGCAAATGAGTGAGGGGGAGAGGAGCGCGTCTGACCAATATTGCTTGGATAACTTGGATGCATTTTTTATATGGATGTAGAGCACTATTGTATTCTGAATTACGTAAACAATAGGTTAAAAACAAAAAGTTAATTTTAATTTTAAAAATCAAATTTTGAATTAATTAGATATAATCCTTGTTTTGAATTTGACTTTCAACAACCACAAGCTCTTCCCCTACACCAGCATTGCTCCCTACCCTTGATCCCCACAACCTCCCTCCGTCTCTCGCAAACCACCGCACGCATTTTGGCTTCCTCGTGCGTTTGCAACCGCCGCATGATTTTGTACTTCGTTGTGCTTCCCTAACTACCGCAAGCAGCCTAGTCTCGTCGCGCCTCCATCCTGTCTGTCACTGCAGGGAGCCCAACCTCGTCACACCTCCATTGTGCCACTGCAAGTAGCCCAGCTTCGTCCTCCATGGCATCGTGGTGACTACCTCTGCCCCTCTCGCCTCCATTGTGCATGCAGATATTTATTTTTCATGCAAATGTTCATAACATGGTATTAGAGCTCTATATTCGAAAGGTCAAGAGTTCGATACTTAGTGAACCCCAAAAGTGAAAAAAGGGAGTGTTAGAGATATAACCATTAATGTTACCTTCTCCTATCAACCTAAGCTTTTCGGATGAGTGGTTTCTTGACATGGTATTAGAGCTCTATGTCCAAAAACTCAAGAGTTCGATCCTTGGTGAACCCCAAAAGTGAAAAAAAAAAAATATAAAATTTTGGGATGGGTGGTTTCATAACATGAGATATTTGTTTTTAATGCGAATGAGATGTTTGTTTTTCATGCAAATAGGATATATGTTTTTAATACGAAATAGCTCGCCTACACTCGGGGTTGGCGAGGCAGGAGACGACGACTCTTGGGAGCTTTCTCGCCGGCGACGGGAATTGCGTATTGGGGTAGGTGATGAACGACAGCTGGTTGCGATGAAAAGGAGGTTTAGGTTAGAAAGGGGTGTAATTAGGTCAAAATGAAATTAGGTAAAAGTGGTGGGTTAGGTGAAAGTGAAATTGAATGGTTAATAGGCTTGAAATGTTGTCTGTTGTTACGTTGTTCGCATCTCTTATTGTTCACCTAGTGGAATTGATTTGGATATCACAACATCATTTTTCTTTTCAAATACTTAGGTTTGGGTTAGTATAACTTTTTAAAAAGGTGTTTCTGCTTTTAACTCTTCATTTTGTTGTTTGATAAGTAAAAAAAAAAAAATCATATGCTTCTACTTATAATTTTAAAAAAGATGATGATGTTTTTAAAAATTCTTAAAATAGAGTTTTTTAAAAATGGTTTGTGCTTTTCATATATTAATTATTTTTCAAATTTAATTTTTAGTCTTTTAAACTTATGTCTATTGTAATATTTTTAAATTTTAAAAATTATTTTATTAAATACAATTATTATTTTTTAAACTTATTAAAAATTATTTTTAATTTAATTTATCAAATATAAATACTATAATTTTAAAAAATAAAAGATAAATTTACCAAACCAAGTCTTAATTAGCAAGATATTAAAATATGAAGTTACTAATAAGCATTTTAAGATTTATTAGTTAGAGGCCTGCTACACATACAAGTCTTTTTGACTTACAAGTCTTACAAATTGGCACAAGTCCAACAAAACACACGCACATTACTCCCACATTCAAGAGTAAATATACACACGTTATTTAACCACTTCATGTTTCCAAAGCGCGCTATTCACCATGCATTATGAACGACTCTTCTTCTTCTTCCTCCATGGAAATGAGTTTTTTGCCAAATTTGTTCGATCTCTTTCATGCGTTCTCTCTTCGCCTTTTCATTCGTTGTTTTACCTGCGTTTATCACTGGTATTCTTGCTTCGTTTTTTTCGATTTTCATGATTTCTGAAATCAAGCTTTGAAATCATTTTGAAGATAATGGAACTTCAAAAATACACCCAAACGATTACAGAAATGCACCCAAACGGTTACAGAAATTCACCCAAATGATTACAGAAATACACCCAAAAGATTACAGAAATACACCCAAAATTCGTTGAAGTACATCTTATGCATAATTCAGAACTCTTTCTCTTTCTCCTCCTCATCTTCTGCTGCTTCTTCTTCTTCATTTTCTTATTTCATATTCTCATAATTCTTTTTAGGAGAAAAAAAATCAAACAAAGAAGAAAAACATACATAATGTTGCAAAATCAAAAGAAGAACGAGGAGAAACGCGACGATGAAGATGAAACAGTTCAAAAACGATTTCAGAGCTTGATTTAAAAAAACAGTGAAAATCGAGAATAACAAAGAAAGAAAACACAGAGAAAAGCACGTAAATGAAGAAGGAGAAAGAGAAGTCAAGAAATTCGAAAAGAAAATGGAATCCTTTCAAAAATTAAAAATCTGTTAGAGACGTGTTTGAGGAAGACTTGTAAGACTTGTATAGCAGAATCACTTGTATGTAGAGATTAATCCTATTAATTAAAGATATAAACATAGAAATGTTGGATGAATAAGTGGTTTTGTAATTAAGTCTCTTAAAAGTTATTTCTTTCTTCTTTTGAAACTTATTTAAAAAAAACATAAATATATACATTTTTGGAAAAAAATTTAAATAAAAATACATAAATTTTGTTCCGTTAAATTTGGTTATTTCTATTTTTGTGTTTATTTTATGTTTCTTCTTTTGTAATTTTTTGTACGATACTCTCGAAGAAGAATAAAAAAAATCAATAAAAAAATAGAAACCAAAATAAGAAAGTAAAATTAAAAAAATATATCGCATTAGTTTTTGGAGAATAAGCACATAATTTTTTTATTAAAAATACATAAATTTTGAATAAAAGATAAATATTAAATCTGTATTTAAAAAACTTTTGTGCTGACAAAATGGTACTTAACTTTTGTTATTGATAAAATGGTATCTGAATGATTTTAAAATTTGACAAACGTGCCTTCAACTTTATCAAAGCACATCTCCAATGAAAATAATGCTGAACTACTGGCCACCATATTTTGTTGAGATGACAACGTTATTAAAGTAATTATCTATGTGTAATTACTAATTAAATTAAATCAAATCCTATATAAAAAAAATCTACAAATCATACTAAATTTATCCTAATTTTTTCAAATTTTCCCTCCCAAAACGTTCTCTTGTTATCTGAAACCTAAAAAATAATTGTCCCAAACCTAAAATTTTCCTGAACCTAATCCAATGAATAACAAATTGAAAATTTCTCTTGAACTCTAATCATCCCAAATTTACAAATTGGAAAAAAGAATCCGTTAATTCAAAAATTCATTTAACAGAAAGTGACTAATTACAGATTAATTTACAATTTAAGAAGATCAATAACAATAAAGTACTTAGAAGTAGGACTGGAAGTGAGTCAAATCAGTTCGAACTCGATTCATTAATAGCTTGATAAGCTGAACTCGGGAGCTGGTGAGTCGAGCTTGGGCTTGAATTTGAACTCATAAATTAAATGAGTTGAACTTGAGTTTGGATAAACTCAGCTCATTAGCTCGTGAGTTAGCTCGATTATATATATAATATTAAAAGTATAAATTAAACGTATATAGAATAAGTGTATTAATAATTATATATATATATATATATATATATATATATATATATATATATATAAAATAGTAATATATAATTTCACATATATATTAATGTTTTTAATTGTTTAAAATTTATAGTCATTTTTTATATATAATTTTGATATAGGACATAAATAAAAAATTTATAATTAATAGATAGACAATATATTAAATTTATTATTTAATATTTTTTAATATATATAAGTTATAATTTATTGATATAGAATTATAGATTATGTTCATATTATTTGAGCCAACTCGTGAGCTTTCGTTGAGCGGAGCTTGAGCTTATGAAATAGGCTCGATTGTTAATGAGTCGAACCGTGAGCCAAGCTTAATTTTCGTGAGCCGAGTTTGAGCTTGGTCTAGCTCGACTCACTTTCAGCCCTACCTAGAAAGAGAAAGTAAACAATTTATATACAAGAACTCAAGAGCCTCGTTCAAGAAGCTCTTAATAACCACCACTTCTTTGTCTCTAACCAACCCAAACAACAACACAAACCTAAAAAAGTTGTAATTGCTGAGAAAAAAAGTGAAAAGAAAGAGGAAGAAAAAATTTATGAACTCAAACTTGAACCTGTTACGAAAACAGACATGGAGAATGTGGGGGGAAGAATAAGTGAAAGAAATCACAGCGGTTGAAGTTCCATTTGAAGAGTACAATTGCTTGCAGACGAAAGAAGCAACATGATCCTCTTGAAGTTCCTGCACGCCAGACAGAGGAGGCAGGGCAGTGACTAGCAACAAGCATATACGAGCGACAGTGGCGAGGAGACGAGGCTGATGTGAGATGTTGTTGTTGTGTGTGTCTATTCTTATGCTTGACTGCAGAGAGAGAAGCAAGCCACTACGAACCACAGACCGACGACAGACAACACAGGAGCTGGCGGATGTAGAGGACCCAACAATGAGACAGCGACCATACGGTGTCAGTGACAGTAACTATGTGAGAGTAGAAAGGTTGAGGCGCCGTTTTGGCTCGTTTCAGAGTGAGAGCATGAGAGTGCGTTAAGGGAGAGGGATTAGGGTTTGGGGTTGGATTTTTCAAGTAGTGGGATTGGATTAATTAATTAAAAATTTTACCTAAATTTATACATTAATAAAGTTGTCATATTATCAAAATACGATAGCCACTTTAACATTATTCTCATTAGACTATTTTGTTAATAACAAAAATAAAGTATCATTTTATCAGCGTCAAAATTTTTTAGATATCAACTTTGTATTTATCTCTTTTAGGCAAAATACAAAAGTTCTGTGTTTTTTTTTTCTCTTTTTTTTCTTTGCTTCTCCTTTTCAAGAAGATGAAAAAAAAAACAAGAAGTGAACAAAAAATACAAAAGAAAGGATATGAGAATCCTAAGAGAAAGAAAGAAGAAGGAGAAATTAAACTAACTTGGAAGAATTTTTTTTGGTATATTTTTTTATTGAAATACTTTTAGAGACTCGGTTGGAAATTTAACTAAACAAAAACGTTTTTTCGATGAAAAAAGTATTTTCTGATCCTTCATAGACCAGATAATGAAGTAAATTAATGAGAAATATTAGGGTCGATTCACAAATGAAGTAAATTATAAATGCTAATGTATTAACAGGCATTAATATGTCAATTAATGCAGTCTTTTATTATTAAATGTATATAAAAATACATAAAAATAAAATTAGTTACGATGACAAATTATTTATAATTTAATTAAAATATTTTTAAGTTTAAATTTTAGAAATAAAAACATATATTTTTATAAATTATATATAATAAATAATATTTTAAAAATAAAAATATTCACTAACTTTTTTTAAATTTTATATCTCTATTATATTTTTAATATAATTAACAATGTTCAACGAAATTTATTTTAAGATATATATTTTTGTCCTATTCTTAAAATTTTCTGAGTCTATTACTATATATATGTGTGTTAAAATATATAATGATGATTTTTTGTGTGTATATATAATATTTTTATTCTAAATCATAATACTTTAATTTTTTTTTGACAGAATCAAACGGGTTTCGGCTCGTACATTAATCTATTTTATTATAGGTTAAATAGTTGATGAATGAGAATACAACGAACCTAACTATATTGTTTATAATAGAAGAATGTGACAAGTTTATATTTATTTTTTTAGTATATATATATATATATATATATATATATATATATATATATATAATTTTTTAATGTATACAAATTATATTTAATTTATACTATTTAAGTCAATTAATGAGCTTTAATTGAATTAAATTTAAACTTTATATTAAAGTCAATTGTTAATAAGTTGAGTTATGAATTAGGCTTAAATTTTTACATAATTCAATTTAACTTAGTCTATTTTTGCAGTAATTCGAATTAATATTATTAATAGAGATGCCAACAAAAAAAAATTTGAATTTAACATATTAATATGTGTATGATTGTCATATTATGTGTTGTGAACATTCTAAACATAAATAAAATATATTGAAATGCTAAAAAATTTTATGATATAAAATTTAAAATTAAAAAAAATTGATTGATGTTAGATGAAAAAATTACTTTCTTTGTTTTGTTATTAAAAAATTACCTTTTTAGTTGAACTTGCTAAAAGTTAAAATATATGTGAAAACTTTGAATTTTTTTTTGTCATAATGAAAACTTTGATCTTCCATTGTTAGTTTATAAGTCACTCACTTTTTTGTTGGTAGGGGGTGGCAAACATACTATTTCAGTCTGCCGAGTCAGAAGCCCATCATTTGGTGGGATGATCCACCCCATCCCACCTAATGAGGTGGTTTTAAATTCTTTTGCCGTCCTACTTAATGGCAGATTGGCAAGTTAAGCTCACAAATTATCTATTTTTTAATTAATTTTTTATTTTTTTATTAATAAACTATTAAATATTAAATAATATATATAATTTTACAATTATTTCAATAAATTTATAATTTCTAAATTTAGAAATATTAAAATCTTTATAATTCTAAATATGTAACATAATTATCAACCAAGTTTTTGAAATAAAATAATAAAATTAACATTTTTCAAAATATATAATTAAATATCTTCAAGTCTCTAATCAATCAAATATAAAATATAATTCAAATTATAACTTAGAACATCTTCAATTATCATTTCAATTTAAAAAAAACGACAAGGCCATCGAAAAAACCTGTCCTGTACTGCTGAAACCCACAGTTAGACTGTATAAGTTAGACGAGCTTTTTAATTATTAAAGTTTCAAATTTTTATTCCAGCATATTTTTTTTAATAAACCAGTCCGGCGAATTTCGCCCTCGTTTACCACCTTTATTTATTGGGACCTTTGTGGGTTTTGATCTATATAAAAAGATGGGGTTGAAAACTTTGTAAATAAAAATTATACTTGGGCTAAGGCCCCTTTGTTTTTCTGGGTGAAATATAATTTGTTTTTGTAAAAAGTCAAAGCACATGAGTACATGCCGGAGCTTCGAACTGTGTAGGAAAAGTCACTCATATCGGTGACGAGTTACTCCTCAGCCGGTTGGGTATTGCGATAGTGTGAAAAAAAAAAAAGGAAACGGTGTCGTTAAGCAAAGGTTTTCTATTTTGTGGACATGTGAGAAGAGCTGACAGAGGTTTCCAAAACCTAATGAACTAAAACACCACGGAATTAGAATAACAAGCTTTTGTTTGCTTACAGCTACGTTCGGTTTCTTCTCTCTCTCTCTCTCTCTCTTCTCTCCCATTGGTAAGCGATTAAATTATTTTTTGTTTTTCCCTAACATAACCAATTTCGTTCCTCTTTTCTGTTAAATTATTTTTTGTTTTTCCTCGATCGATCGTTGCTATCCTTGCAAACCCTAATTTCTGATTGAATTTCTCTGCGCGTATTCTGCTGCAGAATTATTTACCATGGCTAAGAGCTCATTCAAGATGGAACACCCACTTGGTTCGATTCTCTCTGTTTTCCTTTTGTTTTCTTCAATTTTCCTTGTATGGGTTGTAATACGTTGCATGCTTTATCTCTTTTGTGAATTGCAATTTGCGTTTCGATTTTTATTGCGGTTTCAAATTTGTGTAATTTTGAGCTCCATTATGTGCCCTCCGATGAGAAATAAGCTCTTTTTGTGTTTTTATTATAGAAACTTTTACTAAACTCAGCAAAGTCCTTGTGCTTGTGCTAGCTTTCTTATTTTTCTCTCTTTGATTAATTCATAAGTTCAATGTTGAAGAACGTAATTATATTTTCTTTACGGCTAATCTGCTATATTAGCTATTAGGTCATGTGATGGGTTAATTGTTGTTTCCCCCGGTGGATATTACTTATTTATTAATTTATTTATTTATTCAAAACAGAAATCATACCCTTTTTATTTATTCTTTTATTAGCTGCTCAGAATTTTTCTTTTCATCATATGGTAAAATAACTCTTGGTATGTGCTTGTATTTTTATTGTTAGGGTTTAGCTAAGGGCACATGTTAAGTTTACAAATTAAGAAAGTTCTTATTGAAAATATTAAAAATTTAAGTTTTCAATGCATTTGTTTTGTATTTATTATTATTATTATTATTATTATTATTATTATTATTATTATTATTATTATTATTATTATTCACGATGTTCTGTAACTTGTGCAAACATTTATATTGCAGAAAGGAGGCAGGCTGAGGCAGCTCGCATAAGAGAGAAGTATCCTGATAGAATTCCAGTAATGACCGCTCTACTGTGTGCATCAATCATTGTAATCTCATTTCTTGATTATTAATTTGGCTTATTGTTTTGGTGTAGGTAATTGTTGAAAGGGCAGAGAAGAGTGATGTTCCTGAAATTGATAAGAAAAAGTTAGTTTTTTTATTACCTTTGATGATAAGTGCAATTTTAATTTCTTTACAGTTTATTAAACTCAATTACTTTGAATGTCAAACACCTTCTACGTCAAAATTTGAAAAATATATGCACTTTTGGAAACTAGCTTTTTACTTGTGTTTCTTTGGGGTTTGGCTGGAACCTGTATAAGTTGCGGGTTTCACGGTTTCTGCCCCTTGTGGCCTTAAACTAAAATTTTCTTGAAGTAGCACACCTTTTGACTCATTTTTTAAAATGGTATAATGTGCTGTACGATAAGATAGCACGCTGATTGGAACATTGGTCTGAATATTTGATTATGTTCTGTGGATTCTGTTTCTGATTTCTTTCATTGTCTTTTTCCCTCATTCTTCATGGTAAATATTAATACCTCTTGGATGACTGTAGGTATCTGGTTCCTGCTGATCTGACTGTCGGACAGTTTGTTTATGTGGTGCGGAAGAGAATCAAGCTGAGTCCAGAAAAGGCTATCTTCATTTTTGTGAAGAACATTTTGCCACCAACTGGTAATATATATTGCTTTTTGGGTGTATGTGATAGTATATGTAGACTTGTTATTGACTTATTTCCAATGGGTAAACCATATTTATTTTGTTCAATTAAGATTTTTAATAACAAATAAAGTTGTGTACATAACACATACTTTGCAATGATACAAAGGGAAGACCCGTGCACAAGCAATCTGTGGTAACACAGGATTTGGGATAGGGCCACACCCATGTAGGTAATTTAACTTGATATTTACATCTGTGGTTGATTCCACATCTTAAATCTGTAACTTTGAGATCCCACAGAGAAAACTCAGCCATTGTTCCAAGACTCCCCAGTCACATACATTGTAATGATATCTTTTTGTAATTCCAAAACGCTATTGAACAGTTTAAATAACTGAAAATAAGCTTATTTCATGTTAGTAATAAACTATAAATGAGGCCAGTGTAAGTTGGTCAATTAAAGGGGGTAGATGAGAGTAGTTTGCCCCATTTTCAATGGTTATTCTTATTGGTTTTATCATCTTAGCCGTGATTTTCTGTTTGTGCAGCGGCTATTATGTCTGCGATTTATGAGGAAAATAAGGATGAAGATGGATTCTTGTACATGACTTACAGTGGGGAAAATACATTTGGTGTGATAATCTGAAATCAACTAATGGAGAGAGGCAAACCATGTGAATAGAACTTCCTAAAAAGTCGCCCAATGTGAAGGAGGTGGCATAATTGTAAATTCTCTGGGTTGAATCGTTTCATGTAAAGTTTTATTATTAAACTTAATTTGGTGATAATGGTATGTGTACTCCAGCTTATTTGAAAAACTGCCTTATGATTATGCCTTCTAGCTTGCAATAGTTGAAGGTTTCATTTGGAGAAAAGAATGAAATTTCATAGCCTAGAAGTAAAAAAAAAAATGAAAAGCAATTTCTTTGTTTAGAACTAAAACCCGATCTTTGTTTTTTTATTTATTTAATTTGAATGTGTTGATACTATAAAAAAAAAGTTTACACTATTTGATATATTGATAGGATTATGGAAAGGGATTCTCTTAAATATTTTTTTCAATTGATGTGGTTGTAAAGTGTGATTTTTTATTATACATTTTTTAAGTGAGATTAAAATAAAACATGTAAAAAGATATTAAATGATAAAACTATAAAAGATTATATTTAATATTAAAAAATTTAGAGGAATTATTTCAAGCTTCAAGGGAATTAAAATAAGGGCATTTTTTGGTTAAGAGTAAAGCCGAATGAAAAGTGAAAATTGTAACTAAATTCGAAAAAAAATATTTTTTATTTTTTTAATTTTTTTTATTTTAAAACAAATCATTTTAATTCTAAACTCAATCTCTCTTTCTCACCACATAAACTTTTGGTTTGGATACGTTTTTGCTGAAACATTTAACCCACCAAAATTATATATGTTTTGATTAATAGATCAAATCGGTTTAAATTTTAAGTCTAAAAATGAATTAAATGGATTAAGTCAATTAATATACCAGAGATAACTTTTATCAATTATCATACACACATCCATGCATAGTAATATATATACACACACTAAAAATGAAAGAAAGAAAACAAACAAAAGAAAAGGGTAAATTAATTGACTGGATTTATATCTAAGCTAACAAGATGATGAAGTTCATTCCAAGGCTAAAATCATTCTTTATATTGTACTACTTTCGAGGTAGTTTTTCTGGTTATACCATCATCAACACAGTTGGCACTTATCTAAATCAAACTAATGTTGCTTTTTAAGCAATTCTAACTTATAGTCTCTTAAATCGACGCACTAAGTCCCTTTTTATAATGATAATGGTATTAGTATTCTGTCTTGTGTGCATTATTAAAAATGCTTCTAAATAATCTGTTTCACATGGTGTCTCACAAAAACTCCAATTTCAAACAAGAATCAAACCCCTCCAAATAACATGGAACTCCGCATGCAGAACACTAACTTCTGTCTAACTTTCTACGTGCTACCTTTCAATCAATTTTCATTCGAGTTGCAAAAAACATAACCAAAAATAATCATCAACAATTCAACATAATTTTCATCTATGAGAAGATAGGAATCATAGTTTTGTGGGAAATTTGTACATTATCAAATGTGTGAGTAAATGATCCAATCGACCAATCGTAGCACGAATCCTTTGTTAGAAGATTTAAGTTTCATAGAGTTCTGTTAGCAATCGAAGATTTGAATGTTCTACATCAACAACTGCTTGTAACAACTACATCAATATTGGACACCTATGAAGCAGGGATATCGAATCCTGGCGACACATTAGTTTTAATTTTTTATGAAATGCGGGACATGGTATAATATAAAGTATCGGTGAAAACTGAAAAGTATTATTTTGATAAATTATAATAATATCTTAATTTTTTATTGATATTAAGGTATAAATTATTTTTTAAATGCTTTTAATGTTGAGGAGGCCAGATTTTAATAAAAGTACTGGCCTCCTATACTTTTTCTTTAATGTTTTAAATTATATAAATTATTCAAGATAATTTTGTTTTAATAAATAATAATATATATTATTTCTAAACTTATTTCAATAATATAGGTAAGAACAAAGTTGGATACGTTAATATCTGATAGTATTTAAGTGTATCTAAACTTGTGAAGTACGGATACTTTACTGAGTTGTCGTATGTCCGTGTCCACATGTTGGACACATTTCAAACACGATATTCATCTGATATACGTGTCTGTTGTGTGTCCAATTATGTCTTGGTAAAAAATAAAAAATTCTTCTCTGAACACACTTAGATACATCTAGATACCATTATGTGTTAGCGTATCTAATTTTATTCTTAACATGTATTTTTTAAATGAGTTTAGAAATAATATATATTATTATTTATTAAAATAAAAAAGATTTTAAATACTTTATATAATTAAAAGACATTAAAATCAGTTAAAAAAATTATTTTATAATTGGGTCATGCTACACATCCATGTAATTTTGTATTCAAGTCCATCCAAGTTGGCCCAATACCAAAAAAACCTAATATCATTAAATGAAACGTGAAATATACGCATCCAACACACACAAAATGACCGCTCTTACCCAAGGCTTCTTCTCTTCTCCTCCTCGCTTCTTCTTCTTCTCACGCTCGTTTACGCACGCAACGTCTTCTTCTTCTTCTTCGCATTTCTCGTCCTCTTCATTCTTCTCATTCTTTTTCGCGTTCATTTTTCTACGCGTGTTTTCTCTTTATCATCATTTTTTTATTGTTGTTGCTGCTGTATTTTTTTGTCTTTTCCTTATTCTCTTTGGTGAAGAAGCAGTAGAAGGTGAGGAGGAAGAGTCTTGAATTGTGCAGAACAGAAATAAACCGAACACGTCATTCTGGTGAAACAATTGTATAGTACTGAGTGAACGAAACATAATACATTATATAAAATCAAATTCAAACAGCTTCTGCATAATGAACCGAACCACGTACTCATGGTGAAATAATTGTATAGTACTGAATGAATGAAGCATAATCTATTATATAAATTTAAATTCAAACAGCTTTCTGCATAATAAACCAAAAACGTCATTATGGTGAAACAACTCTATAGTATTGAGTTAACAAAACATAATCCATTATATAAAATCAAATTCAAATAGCCACTGACGGATCCAGAAAATTTTGGTAGTGGGGGCAAAATTTATATAACGTGATAATAATTTTTATAATAAAAATAATATGTGTATATAAAAAATTAAATATTAAATTATCTATAAACCACTATATATCTATGTATAAATACATGTATTGTTTAACTTATTTTCAATATGTATTTTATATTTTAATATATATTTTATATAGATAATTATTTTTAATGTACATATAACAAGATTATTGTTATGATTATATTTTGTTATTGTAAAATATGATTAGCTTTCAAAATATCTAATATAAAATTAAAACATTAAATAGTAATTTAAATAATAATATATTATTTAAAATTCTATTATTTTAAGTTTTATATTTTTAAAAAATTAAGTAATTTTTCTCTTAATACTACCATTAAAATTTCTCTCTTTCCATATATATTACTAAATAATTATTTAAAAATTTATTTCCCAACACGATTAGAAGCCGACTCTTATTGATATTCATAATTAAAATTTTTTTTCAATTAATACAATTGCTATGCAAAAATTAAAGCTAATTTGAAAAGAAAATAAATAATATTCTTTTGAGTTGACTTTTAAAAAAAACACTAATTTCGTTTAAATCTGATAATTGGGTTGTATTTCACATAGATCACTACATATCAACTCCTATAAATCACTAACTAAATTATTAATACATCTTTATTTTTTCTTAATTTTAATTTTGTAACATTGTTGGAGGGTATAAATCCACTGGTCAAGAAGAAAGCCACACCAAACGCGGTATTAATCCTATAAAAATTCGTTTACTAAGCATTCCAACATAGAGTGATAGAGTGAAACTCATCAACGCCCTACGGTGGCGGAGCTTGAAACGAAATTTTGGGGGGCCAGATAGAAGATAACTGTCAAAATATTTTTTATATGGATCCATTTAAGATAAACTCGTCTAACTTCATCTCTCTGATTTGGGTAATATTGTCAAATTTGAAGCCATTTTCAGGGCATTGTTCCAAAGAATTAAGGTCAAACTCATCAGATACAATTCTTTAAACTTTTGAAGGTTGTATCTTACTTTCTTCGTGATTCATTAAAGTAGAAGAACTATCTACAGATGTTGATATTGTAAAAGTTATATGTTTTCCTTCTTAAATATTAGCCTTCCTCTTAAAAAATGCATCATCAACTCTTTGATTTTTTATGATTATTTTATATAAAAATTTGAATATATATCCGGTAAAATATGTAAAAAAAAATTAGAAGGACAAATATTAAAATTTATAATATTTATTGAATTTTTTATCAATTTATACAAATATAATAATATCAATACTTATTGAATATTCTAATATTTTTTATCATATAAAAAAATTAAATTAAATAAACAGTAAAATATAAAATAATATTAAATTACATAAATAAAAAATATCTAATTGTTTATATTTGAACTCAAAGGTAGAGGGAGTGTTGCTTATTGAATAGAGAGTTGCGAAATGTGAATACACTCAATTCGGTCTAAATTCGATATGTTTTGAATGTTTAAAACTAAAAACTATTGTACAATAAAAGCAAAAGATGAAGATTGAACTTTGGTATTTTAAGTCATAATAAAATATTTGAGTCAATTAAACTATTTTTTATTTTTTGAAAAAGTATTACTAATTTTTTTAATAAAAATTTGGGAGGGCCGTGGCCACCCCTTATCTGAACTAAGCTCCGCCTGACGCCCTACATTCTTTTATAAACAAATATACCCGGATTGTTCTAAAATTACAGCCACACCATATAATCAATATTGAATAAAAATTCAGTATAGTGTATGAAAGAACAATGACATTTAAAAAGAAAAAACTATCCAAGATATATAATGTTCAATAAAAAGCATGAGTTTGAGACCACACTTTGAGCGTTTTTTTTTTTTTTGTGAACAGAATGAGTCATCATGATTTCACTTGGAAGTCCTCTTCTGGTACTGGTTCTTGACCCACTTGAGGCCAGCAGAGGTGCCACTCTTCACCTTCATGGCACTCACCACGGCAGCCGCCTTGGCCTTGTCAGCTCCGACCAACGCGGCTGTCTTGGCCTTGTCCATCCCGGCCGACGCTACCGCCTTGGCATCCGCCATCTTCTTGCTGCTCCCACTCTTGTCCATCTTCTCATTATGGTGATCATCACCATAGTCATCACTCCCAAATCCACCACTTCCCCATTGGTCAGACCAACTTGGTGCCTTGTTGCTCCCCATAATAAATTCCAAGTTCTGTGATTTTGATTTGATTCCAAACATTAACCCTAGTTAAGAGCCACTCCAGTAACATAATATACAACAATAAATAATCAACAATAATATAACATGAAATTCTACGGTCAGCGCCCAATTATGCAACAATAAGTAACCAATCAAATATAATATATGATTATGACTAATTGAAAAAGAGATTAGTTAAATGAAGATACAGAAGACAAGAGGGGACAAAAAGAAAATTACAATAAAATCAAATCAAATCCAGTCCAATCAACCAACGATGAAGTCAGAGATATACCTAATAGTGTGGACTGTGACAGCTTACCAATAAAAAATTTCAACGCCAAAAAAAAAAGAGAGAACGAATGAAAGAATCCGAGTAACGAATCTCAAATCTGAATCCGTGAGGTGGATTTCACACAATCACGAGCTCAATGATCAATTCCAAGAGTTTTGTTTGGAGGAAAATTCAATAGAGATCGACAGAAGAAGAATTTGATAGAGGAAGGGAACGAAGCTTGTTAATGGAAGAGATTAGTTATTGAGGAAGCAAGGATAAAGCAGAGAAGCAACGTATCACTCAAGAACAGAGAGAGATCCAGAGAGAGAGAGAGAGAGAGAGAGAGTACCTTTGGCTGTTGAAGAGAGAGAGAGAAGAGAAGAACGTTGCGTGGTGGGGTCGAAGTCTTTTGAAGAAATAGTTGGGAGTGATGATGGAAGCGAATGGGAAAATTGGAATGAATACGGAATTAGAATGAATCACAAGCAAACCAAAAAGCAAACCACTTTTCTTTCTTTTTATTTTGATTCGGATGCTCCACCCACGTCCCTTTTTTACTAATTAATATAGAGTTTGTTTGGGTGAGGTTCTCACAAAAAAATTTTTTTTGAGTTATTTTTTTTTAAAAGATATTATAAAAGATAATTTTATGTTTGGATATTATATATAAAATTTTTTTTTATTTATTAATTATGTTTAGGTATAACAATATAAAAATATTTTTTTATTTATTTATTATATGAAAAATATCTTTTTATTATATAAAAGATATATTTTAAAAAAAATATTTTAAACAAAGATGTAAATTACAACTTTCTCAAAAAAGAAGTTTTTTTTTATTTTTCTAATACTTTTACTTTTACTATTAGAAATTTGTCAAACACGTTAAAAAAAATATATTTTTTTATCAAAATAATAACACCCAAATAAATACATAGTAGATAATTATTTTTATTGATATAATAATATATAATTAAATATGTATAAAATTATTTTATAATAATAGTATAATTTTTTTTTAAATTTATTAAAAATTTTAAAAGTATTTTCAAATTTTATTTTGTATTAATTTGTTTTTAAAAATTTTTAATTTGTATTAAATTTACTATAACGACTAATTTTTTAAGAAAATTTATGACCAAATTAAGAATAACTTCACAAAAATAACTTTTAACATAAATAAATCAAACATATTTTATTATGTATTATTGTTTGATTAGTCTTAAATTTTTTTAGAATTTAGTTATCAGAAATATATTTAATATAAAGCAAAAAATATTGAGCTAAAACTGAAATAAAATAAAATTTAAGATATTTTAAAATTTTTTGACAAATTTTAATAACAACAAATATACTTTATCCTATATTAAAATTAAATTTTTTTATTTTTTTAGCCAAATGACAGCGAGTTAGTGACCACCTTCAGATCAGCCACCTCATCTATACCACTTATTCTTCTTTTTTATTTTTAAATAATTATTTAAATTAATGTTTAAAATTTTTAATATTAGATATTTTAATTCTTAAAATTTTAAAAAAAATAAAATAATTTTTAATGTTTATCTTCAATTCTTCATTAAATAATAGGGTCTCTTTTAATTTAGTCTATTTAATCAAAATAACTGTTTTAAAATTTTTTAACTTTTCAAAAATTATTTTATATTTTACTTTTCGAATCAAATTAAAAAGAATTTTATTATCTAAAAAAATAAATATTAAAAATTATTTTATATATTTTAAATTTTAAATGACTAATATATTAATTTTAAAAAATATTAGAAAATAATTTGAATAATTACTATTTATTATGTATATTTTAATTCTGGCTCTTAACTATTAAATCTATCAACTATTCTAGCTGTTTTCTTCAAAGAAAAAAAAAGAAATTATTTATTTTATTTATTTTTGAATTTAATATTTTTACTATCTATCTGACTCAATCATTTATATACTTCATTTTCTGGTTATCTTTTAAAAACTTAAATTTGTTTCCGTATTTGGAAATATTACCTTTTATTTTTACTTTCTTCTACGTCTAAATATTTTTTAAAATATTTCGTTTGGATTGCTAGCAACTATCATTGTTTGATTTGGATTTATGATAAATTATCATATTTTCAAGGATTAAAACCTACCACTTTAAAAAATGGATTCATTACAAAATAGAAGATAATTATTTTTAATTGCTTAGAATAACAAATTTTTCAAGAAACTAAAACCAAAAATTATATTCCCTCACTTTTAAAATAAGTATCGCTTTTGCTTTTATGTTCATTGAAAAATTACGCATCTAAATAAATTCTTTATCTAAATGCATTAATTTTTTTAAGTAAAACGATATTTATTTTAAAACGGAGTAATATTTATTAATTTCGTTCCTATTGGGGAATCGTGTAGCAACTAGTAAAGAATATTAGACCATCTTCAATAGGGAACTCATTCTAGTCCCATTTATGGCCCACCTGTCATAAAAAGTAACTCCACATCAGCTTTTGCATCATTACCAGTAAATAAGAACTCAAAGAATCTCTCTCTTCTCCATTAGAAGGAACTAACTTTAGTTTATATTGTGGTCCTACTTAATTAATTAATTAAAGTAATTAAAATTAATATAATTATTATTTTTTATAATAATATTATTTAAATTTATAAATTTAAAATAATTTAATATTATAAAATATTAAAATAAATAACTTAAATTTGGTTAGTATTTTAAATTTTATAAATAAAAATAAATAATCCAACTAAAAATTATTTTATAATATGTAAAAATTAAATTTATTTTTTATGTAAAATAAATTTAATTAATTATGATTTAACATAATTATTTATATTAATTATAATTTAATATAACTAATTATTAAATAATTAATATAAATAATTAATTAAATAGAGATATAAGTATTTAATATAATAAATTATTATAATTATTAATAAATTAATTATAATTTAATTATTTAATATATATTTTTTTAATTAATTTACCACATGGCATGATTTTATTGATTGTTGCAAGTCCCTGTTTAGAGGGACTCTCAACCTTGATCCACGTAAAAAGTCCTCTTCTCTTTTCACTCCAATGGTAATTGAGTCTTCATATATTAAAAAGAGGAACTCTATTTCTTAGCATTGGAGTTGCTCATAAGCTCCTTATAAAATAAGAATTAGTGCATTTCCACGTGTTTCGTTAGTTTTTAATATTTAGAATTTATTAAATATTGACAGATTTAATTCAAGCGGACTTGGTCTATAATGGAATAAGATCCTCTTTATTTGTAACTTCTGTTAAAATCGAAAATCTTGTTTTAGAGATATCATCGAAAAATCTTATATTAATGAAGTAGCAATAAATATAAAACTTCTCAAAAATATTAAGCCGTCAATTTTTTTTAACCAAGTTATTATACAATTATACGTATATAAAGTAGTAAATTCGTAGCTTTTATCTCAACTTGTTAATCTAATTTAGAATTGTAATTCATTGAATCATAAGACAGAACGTAAACGTAATTTATAAAACATAAAAATTATGAAAAATTTAATAGTAAAAATGTATTTCACAAATAATAAAATAAATTTTAAATAAACTAAATTACCTAAAAGACTATAACTAATATTATACAATAACAAGTTAAAAGTTATAAGTTATAAGTCAAAACACAAATTCATAACTCAACTTACGAATCAAAACACAAATGCACAACTCACGAATTTATACCATACCAAAATAACTTCAAATATCAAATATTCAAATAAACTAATCAAATTAGTAACAATGAATAATTAATTAACTAAAGTCTAAATAAGTCATTTAATAATCTTTCTATTTTTCATTAATCATAAAATCTTTCGCATTATCATCTTCATTTTCAAGAACAAGAAAAAGAGGTCTTTGTAGAAGTTCTTCAAAAGCATTTTTAACAATTTTTTTTACTAGCAATTCCAGTTATACTTCCTGATTGAGAAGTTAGATTGTTAATTGGATTTTCACTTGGATTAGCTTGATTTGCCTTCATTTCTATTCCAAAAAAAAAAAAATAAACAACAAATATTTAACAAGTCAATTCAATATTACAAAAAAATTTAACAATTAAACAAAAATTATAAAATTATGTTTAATTTCAATTACAACCATTTAAGTTCAACAACAAAGTTCAACAATTCAATGTGAACAAAAAATATTAACATAACAAAAATTTAAAAATTGTCTTTAATGTCACAAAAATAATTCAACCATTCAGTTAAAAAAATTTAACAAAAAAATTCAATAAAGCATTTTAAGTAATTCAAAACAAAATAGAGCAAAGCAAATTTTTTCTAAAGTTCAAAAACAAAGTTCAACAATTCAATTTGAACAAAAAATATTAGCATAACAAAATTTCAAAAATTATCTTCAATGCCACAACAACAATTTAACCATTCAGTTAAAAGAAATTCAACAAAAAAATTAATAAAGTATTTTAAATAATTCAATAAAATAGAGCAAAACAAAATAGAACATTATCTTATCACCTCTCACTTTTTATCTGTTGGTGCAAGTGTGCCACGAAAAGTTTCAGATTATTTTCAAAGTTTTCTATGAAGCACTTTTTTTATTTGTTCTTATTCTCATTGTTTCTTATTTTTCATTCAATAAAACACAATCACTCTGAATTCTAAACTTTTATCTAGACAGAATTGCTTCTCTTTTAGTTTACGAATTTTACTATTTCTTTTTAATTCACATAGTATCCTTTAAATTTGACATCTCATGTCTTTTATGTGTTAATACTTGATAGAAAACTCTATCCTAACAACAAAATTTCTCTTAATGGAATTGCACCTTTAACAAAAAATACTAAATTGGATTTCATTCTTTAATGAAAAATAAAGATGATTGAACTATCCTTAACTAAACAATAACCAAGACATATCAAGGACAAATAAGCCTTGACTTTCACAATAGGAGTTTCATGTTCCATATCTAAAATAAACCAAATAAACAAAAAGAAATTCAAAGATTATTTAACAGATAAAGCAAAAGCATCATACAATAATAACATCTTTAGATTACTAAATCATTAAAATTGCAGATCTCAACGAAGAAAAATCAATAAACAATGCGAAAGCTATATAATATACATACTGATATGAAATACATACTTGCAATAAACATGAACAGATAAGTTAATCTCAATTTGAAAACCTACTATAATTCGCATAAAACCATATTCCAAATTGAACAATATAATCAATCTGCAATATAATAAGCCAATAAAGATAGGTAATATCAATTCAACCTGTAACATAATCAATACTAAACAAGCACAACAACAGATTGAACATTGAAGAGGATAAAAATTAAAAAATAACTTTTAATTTATCTAAACTACTAGTGAAGGAGAGGAGAAGAGCAGTAGCAATCCAGATTCAAGAGCTAGAGAGGTAGAACCAGAGAACCAGAGACAAAGAGGCAGAGCCAGAGAATTTCGTAAATCGCAATCGCAAAGTGACGCTCACACAGTACAGCCACCACCAGTCTGATTCGACAACAACTGTAGCAAACCTTACGTCGATTCGGTGACACTCCGAATTGGATGGTCGCGCAAAATTCAAACTTCAGAGGCATAGAGGCATAGAGACATAGAGTTAGAGAGAGTCAGAGATTGAGAGACTTGAGAAAGGTGAAATTTTGAAATTTTTGCCATGGAGATAAACTGTAAAGTGATGAGGAAGGTTAAGAGATTAGGAAATTTACTGCTAGTCTACTAGGGCTCCTGAAGAGAGGATTTTTGCGTGGTCTAGAATTCAAAATAAATTCCCGTTGCAAGTATAGCTTCCAGATCAACAAAAGTCATTTCTTACAAACGTTTTGGTTGTCACAAGTAACAAAATCTTTTAAAATTGATAACCGAGTATTCAAACCTCGGGTCGCCTTCTCAAGGAATTACAAGGAGGTATGTTCTTATTATTGGTTATGGGTTTTTGTAAATTGGGGTTTTGAAGGTGAGGAACAAGTAAAGTCAATGACAAATAAAATAAATAATTAACTATAAAATAAACTTTTGGGCAAGATATGAAAATTCGGAAGTCCTATCTCAATTACTCCTATGAGAATAAAAATTAATCCCACTTAGTTAACCTTTGCGTAAGCAAGGGAAAGTCAAGTGAACTAATTGGTTAGATTTTCCAAGTCCTAGCCAATTCCTAAGAAAAGACTAGAGTTAGTGGAATTCCAGTTAATTAGCCGACATAACAATCAATCATGAATAGTTGATAACTCAAGAGCTTCCAGTTAATCAATTAAAGCCAATAATGTGGAAAGCTAAATTGAAATCATAAATATCTGGAATACCTCAAGTAACATTCATTCAAAGCAGTAAAATCTAACATGAAAAAGTTCATAAGCCAATTGGGCAACATAAATCAAATACAAATAAAAGCATTAAAGTATCTCAAAGTAGAAGAGAAGTCAAAATAAAGGAATATTGAACCTGATGTGAAGATGAGATAAATCCCTAATTTCTAAAAATCCTAATCCTAAATCCTAAGAGAGAGGAGAGAGCCTCTCTCTCTAAAAACTACATTTAAAACTAAAAATTATGAATTATGAAAGCATAAATTATGAATAGATGCATTCTCCCACTCTATAGCATCTAATTTGTATTCTCCAGGCCAAAAACTGGATCAGAAACAGCTCAGAAGTGGCTGATTGTGCAATCTGGTCCGTACAGGTTGCGGCAAAGTGACGCGGAGGCGTCGTCCACGCGTCCGCGCGGATTGAAGTTCGCAGATGCGACGCATCCGCGTGAAGCGCGCGTTCGCGTCACCTATCTGTATGTCCACTATGACGAATTATATATCAAATTGAAGCCCTGGATGTTAGCTTTCCAACGCAAGTAGAACTGCATCATTTGGACCTCTATAGCTCAAGTTATGATCATTTAGTGCGAGAGGGTCAGGCTGACAGCTTTGCAGTTCCTTCAACTTCTTGTATTCCTTCCACTTTTGCATGCTTCCTTTCCATCCTCCAAGCCATTCCTGCCATGTAATCTCTGAAAACACTTAACACACATATCAAGGCATCTAATGGTAATAAGAGAGGATTGAAGTTAGTAATTTAAAGTTCAAAGAAGCATGTTTTCAATCATAGCACAAAATCAGGAAGGAAAACGTAAAACATGCAAATAGTATGAATAAGTGGGTAAAGAGTTGATAAAAACCACTCAATTAAGCACAAGATAAACCATAAAATAGTGGTTTATCAACCTCCCCACACTTAAACATTAGCATGTCCTCATGCTAAACTCAAGAGAAGCTATAAAGAAGTGAAGAGGAACGATAGAATGTATGAAATGCAACCTATCTATATGAATGTAACTACATGCAAAATGTTTCTACCTACTTGGTTAAAAAGTAAATAAATTCTCCAAGACAAACATGAATTAAATTCCACTAATTTAAATTATACAATAAAAAGCAAGTAAACTTGTAAGAAGATAGCTAATGAAAGCAGGGAACATAAAATTAAGTACTAAACTCTCACTGGTAGTGTATATCACTCTAGTCTCTCAAGTGTATAGGGTACTTCACTATAATCTTCTCTAATCATGCTTTCTAAACTTTGTTCTTCAGCTAACCGATCAACAAATATTTAGTATACCAATGCAAACATCATGAGGTCTTTTCAAGGTTGTAATGGGGCCAAGGCAGGGGTGAGGATATATGTATGGCTAAGTGAGCTATAAATTGAATCATTGAATAGCCTAAGCTCTCACATAAACACACACACACACTCTGTATAACTCCAAATTCATGTCTGACTACCCATAATTTCCACTTTTGTATCACATACTCATGTACCAAACTTTTGATATTTCTGTACTTTTATCACATGTGCATTGATCTTTCTATTAAAGCTTAACATTGGGGTAATTTTGTCCCCTTATTTATTGAATATTTTTTTTTGAATCATAAAAATAAACATAACATTGTCAATGCACATGGATTTTTTTTATTGTTTTTTTATTTTTTTCTATTTTAGTTTTTCATGAGTAGGTTCCCAAATTCCCAATATTTAAATAAATTAGAAACATGATACATTCCCTTATTAACCTATGTTTCCACAGTTTCCCCACACTTAGTTGATACACAATCTCTATCTTAAACTAACCAAAGATTCAATTGGGATATTTAATTTGTTTTTCTGCTTAAGGCTAGTGATGTGGTTATAGAACAGAAGGAGATTAAAAAGCTCAAAGTGGCTAACAAGGGTGATGTAAAAGGTAGGCTAATTTGGGAGTGGTGAGCTAGAATCAAACAATGGCCTCAATCATATGCAAGTATGTAAATACACTAAATATTGGACATATAGACTGGAACAAAATACAGATTGCAATCATAGAGAAGTAAAACACACAAGAATAAAATATCATGGTTAAATAATGTAACCATATAAATAAGCTCAAAATCTCACGGGTTGTGTGTTCTTTGGCTCAAAAACCATGTTCCAAATACAACTTCAAACAAATTTAACAAAAAATTTTCAATTTAAATTAGTGAAATACTATAAAAATTTCTTGAAAAAGAAAATATTACTTCAACCAAGTAGTGACTAAATGCATAAAATCAAACAAACATGCAAATGCAACAATTAACAAATTAACATTGGTGTTGAGAAGGGACTAACTAACCCGTGGAGATCGGTATCGACCTCCCCACACTTAAAGATTGCACCATCCTCGGTGCATGCGGAGATGTGCAGGTGGATGGGGGTTGTGGTTCCTCAGCTGGTGCTCTGTTTTGTTCCTTTCCTTGCCGGTGGTTTGGGAGTAGCTTTCTCTTTACCTTTCTTGGTGGCCATCCTGAAAGAAAACGAGGAAAGACATTAGCATTCGAGGGTTATAGCAAGGAAAAGAATAGGAAAGGTGGTAATCAATGCACATGTATGGATAATGATGTGAACACATGGTCATGACTACATGTGGCAAAATCAACAATGGAAATATAGCAAGTGCATGGAAGGAAAATTGAATGCAAGGTGTTTATTGGCATGCCGGCGAAGGGCATGAGTAGCATAGGTCAAGCATTCAATGTCCAAATTAGATTACCAAGTCTCTCAAATTAATAATATGTTTGTAAAAATAATTATATTTAAATAATAAAATAGAGAAGGGATTATGTGAAAAGCAGGCATTTAGAGTAGTAGATTTAAAAGAAATCTAAAAATAGTGCAAAATGCCATATGGGCATTTTCACAAACACAAAGCATGCATATTAAATAAGGTATGGAAAATATTAATTAGAACATGCAAGCAACCCTATAAAAATAATATATAATTGTCAAATAATTTCTCAACAATCCACAAAATAAATATCAACACCAATAAAAATATGTATGAATGCAATGAATGAAAGTATGCAGATAAAGTAAGTAAAATAGAAAGAAGGAAAAGAAGGATGAGAAGTTAAAGAGATGAAGAGAAAGGAATGAAGAAAGGAGGAAGGGGGAAGGAAGAAAGAAGAAAGGAAGAGAAAGAGTAGGATTTGGGGATGAAAAAATAAGATATTTTGGCAGATTAAGATAAGATGTGCGCTGCTAGTGACGCGAACGTGTGAAGCACGCGTTCGCGCGGGAAGCACGTAAGTGAGGTGACGCGGGAGCGTCGGTCATGCGGACGCATGACATGGTTTGTGTTAGTAGCGCGAGGGCAGCCGCGCGCTCGCGCAACTTTCTGTTTGAAACTCATTTTGCCAAAATTTAGGGTGACGCGGTCGCGTGGTTGACGCGATCGCGTGGATGGCCTGAATTTGAAAACGGCGCGGACGCGTGGGGCACGTGTACGCGTGGCAAGGCTTGTGCTTCTAGCACGAGTCCAGCCCAATTCTAGCTCAACTCTCGGCCATACACCCTTTTTACGTCGATTTTAAGGCGCGCGTTCGCATGGGTGACGCGGACGCGTGGGAGGCATTTTTCCCACATGACGCAGACGCATCAGCGACGCGGTCGTGTGGATCAATTTGTGCCAAAGGCACGCCTCCAGCCATGCTTTCACGTGACTCTCTGTTCAATTTGCTATTTTCCCAACGCACTTGTGACGCGGACGCGTCAGCGACGCTTACGCGTCGCGTGTGTGCTATTATTTTTTTCTATGCAGTATGCAGAATGCAAAATACAATGAATGTCATGCAAAAATTGCAGGTTCAATAAAAATTCAAAAACAGACTAAAATTAAAACTAAAAAGAGAACGATCATACCATGGTGGGTTGTCTCCCACCTAGCACTTTTAGTTAAAGTCCTTAAGTTGGACATTTGATGAGCTTCCTGTTATGGTGGCTTGTGCTTGTATTCATCCAAAAATCTCCACCAATGTTTGGAGTTCCAGTAGCCTCCGGGGTCCCAAACTAGGCGTAGAAAGCCTTTAAGTAAGTTAAAGCAAGTGACAAGGCCCCACGAGTGTTGATTGTTGGAATGAATTCCGGAGTCCCAAACCTTGCTTTTGCACCCGTCTTCTTGTTGAGCAATATTGTTCCATCCGGGTGGCAAGCAGTCTGAATTCTCACTGAAGCAGCCAAACAACTTCCTAGACCCATTTAGCTAAGCTCTATACCAACCTTTGCGTTTAAACTTTGAGCTTCTAACCATAATAAACTTTGCAGGATAATTCTTACCACTGATCATCTTCCTCCTGCTCTTAATGCCACAAAGAGCTCTAAGTTGACCATCCGTCTCCAGTAGCCTATATTCAAGTGGAATTAGAAAGCTAAGGGATATGAATTTTACCCACTTGAATGTTGTGAAGGATGATGGCAACTTAGGGAGAGGTGTTTGGAATGAACATGGAAGCTCCACTCCCTTGTGCTATTCTCTGACAACTTCCACCTCTTTGCAATCTTCTTCAATATCAACCTCTTCCTCTTGGTGGCTTTCTTCCAATGTAATCTCTTCTTTATTGCTCACCAAGGGCATGGGAGGTTGTGCCTCTTCTTCTTGAATCTCCATCTCTTGATTAACCTCTTCCAAGTCTTCTATTATAACATGCCTTGGAGGTTGTACACCCTCCTCAACATCAATTTCAAATACCTTGGAAGGAGGCTTTATGACTTGAATTTCCCATGGAGGTTCTGCATCTCCTAAGTCTTCAACAACTTCTTCCTCTTTAATGATAGGCGCAGCTTCTTCCAATTGTTCCAATACAAAATTGTGCTGCTCACTGTCCACCAGAGTTTCTAACTTCTCCTCCATGCTACGTTCTTCATTAGATTCTCCACATGAAGCCATGGGGGTTTCCTGAGTGTCCGAACGTCTGGAAGATAATTGATTTATTGCTTGCTTCAATTGATGAAGAGTTGCATGAAATTGATCTACTGATTCTTCGAAGCGAGCCTGTGATTCTTGGGTTGATGAATATGGACATGGTGTATATTGAGGTGGTGGTTCTGGGTATGGATCATATGGTGGTTGGTGTGGTGAATAAGGATTGGGGTCATTTGGAGGTGAATGGTGGAAAGGGGGCTTGTGAGTGTGGTGGTTCATAGTTATGTTGTGAGGATGGTCTCTGAGCATACGGTGGGGCTTGTTGGTAGCTACTAGGCGGTCTACCATATCTATCAGCTTGGTATGCATTGTAGAATGGTCTTTGTTTGTGATATCTAGGAGGGTGTTGTTGCCTAAAGGGTTGATTAGATCATCTTGGCTCTGTCCATCTTTGATTGCTTTGACCTTGATGCATATTCCTGTTATAGCTTCCTCTTCCTGCAACATAGTTGTAACCAGACTCATAGTCAAAGGGGTGAGAGTTCATAGTAGTGTGAGAAAATAAAAACAAAAACTAACAAAAAGAAAATATTTTGAAAAAGATATAATTTTTGAAAAAAAAAATAAGATAGGATTTTGAAAAAGATATGATTTTTTTAAAAAAGTATAAGATAAGATAAAAATTTTTAAAATCTGAAAAAAAAATTTTGAAAAATATTTACAATAACCAATAATAAGGCACACATTTGCAATTTCCCGGCAACGGCGCCATTTTGAAGAGAGGATTTTTGCGTGGTCTAGAATTCAGAATAAATTCCCGTTGCAAGTATAGTTTCCAGACCAACAAAAGTCCTTTCTTACAAACGTTTTGGTTGTCACAAGTAACAAACCCTTTTAAAATTGATAACCGAGTATTCAAACCTCGGGTCGTCTTCTCAAGGAATTGCAGGGAGGTATGTTCTTATTATTGGTTATGGGTTTTTGTAAATTGGGGTTTTGAAGGTGAGGAACAAGTAAATTCAATGACAAATAAAATAAATAATTAACTATAAAATAAACTTTTGGGCAAGATATGAAAATTCGAAAGTCCTATCCCAGTTACTCCTATGAAAATGAAAATTAATCCCACTTAGTTAACCTTTGCGTAAGCAAGGGAAAGTCAAGTGAACTAATTGGTTAGATTTCCCAAGTCCTAGCCAATTCCTAAGGAAAGACTAGAGTTAGTGGAATTCCAGTTAATTAGCCGACATAAAAATCAATCATGAATAGTTGATAACTCAAGAGCTTCCAGTTAGTCAATTAAAGCCAATAATGTGGAAAGCTAAATTGAAATCATAAATATCTGGAATACCTCAAGTAACATTCATTCAAAGCAGTAAAATCTAACATGGAAAAGTTCATAAGCCAATTGGGCAACATAAATCAAATACAAATAAAAGTATTAAAGTATCTCAAAGTAGAAGAGAAGTCAAAATAAAGGAATATTGAACCTGATGTGAAGATGAGATAAATTTCTAATTTCTAAAAATCCTAATCATAAATCCTAAGAGAGAGGAGAGAGCCTCTCTCTCTAAAAACTACATCTAAAACTAAAAATTATCAATTATGAAAGCATAAATTATGAATGGATGCATTCTCCCACTTTATAGCCTCTAATCTGTGTTCTCCGAGCCAAAAATTGGATCAGAAACAGCCCAGAAGTCGCTGATTGTGCAATCTGGTCCGTACAGGTTGCGGCAAAGTGACGCGGAGGCGTCGTCCACGCGTCCGCGCGGATTGAAGTTCGCAGATGCGACGCATCCGCGTGGAGCGCGCGTTTGCGTCGCCTATCTGTACGGCCACTATAGCGAATTATATATCAAATCGAAGCCCCGGATGTTAGCTTTCCAACTCAAGTGAAACCACGTCATTTGGACCTTTGTAGCTCAAGTTATGATCGTTTTATTGCGAGAGGGTCAGGCTGACAGCTTTGCAGTTCCTTCAACTTCTTGTATTCCTTCCACTTTTGTATGCTTCCTTTCCATCCTCCAAGTCATTCCTGTCTTATAATCTCTGAAAACACTTAACACACATATCAAGTCATCTAATGGTAATAAGAGAGGATTGAAGTTAGTAATTTAAAGGTCAAAGAAGCATGTTTTCAATCATAGCACAAAATCAGGAAGGAAAACGTAAAACATGCGAATAGTATGAATAAGTGGGTAAAGAGTTGATAAAAACTACTCAATTAAGTACAAGATAAACCATAAAATAGTGGTTTATCAGCTCCCCATCTTCCATAGTCTTCTATTCAGATTGCGCCATTGGGTTGGATTGGGCTGCAATCAGGGCCAAGAAAAGAGCTTCTTCCATCTTGAATGCAACATCACGGCAAAACAGGGATTCCGACGGCTCTTTGTTTTTGCGCGGTGATTCCACAAGATGCAGGTGAGTTATGGACGAGAAGCAAAACCGACACGAAGAGAAGATGCAAAAATGTGAAATCGTTCGTTTCCACGAGTTGAAACGCGATTTTGAGTTTTTGACTACCTTGTACGTATGTGTTATTTTTCTTTGTATATACTTATTTATATTCTAGTCCAAAAATATAGTCAGATCCAAAATGAATGAATTTTAATTGTAGAATTAAACTCGGTCCACATCCACCCGACCTTATAAAGGTCGGATACAGCCACTAGAGAATGGTCCTATTTATTCGAATAAGTAATCAACTTCTAAGATATCTCTCACTCATCTAAAAGGGAGATTTCAACAACTCCTTAATAAAAGGAATGGTTATTCACCATCAAAAGTAGAACTACTCTAAAAGGTAGTTATCAATTCTACTATAAATACAATGACACCCTCAGGTATATTCAAAATCCAATCTACTAAAAACCTGCTTAAAACCATTGCTAACTTAAGTATTAGAGTCCCTTGTAAGTACCACCTCCTACCTCCTCACGAGGAACTCGAACGGTGGCACCTCGGTACCAACAAAAGTCGGACACTATCCAAAAGGAGTCTGGACATCACGTTCAGTTCCAAAAGCAACCCAATTTTAGGTAACCCTCGGAATATTGGCGCCATTATGGGAGATCTAGAAGTCTATACCCAAGCATGGCGGGCAATCATCCCAAAGATGGACATACAGTGTTCGAATATGAACCAGAGTACCATAATGAAAACCGATCACTCATGATACTCCCTTGACCAGATAGAGCAACTGACCCTAATGGGGATGGAATGTCGGAAAACCCTCAACCCAGGAGAATCAACTCAGAGATGCATCCACCGGAGAATGAGGAACTCCCGCACCCAACAGAGAATATGGGACTCAAACACGGGCACCAAGGACGACAAGAGCAATTCGAGCAGGAGATAAAGCGACAAAGAGAAGCTGAAGGAGACTTACGAAGAGAGGTGCGATGAAGGAGAGAATCAGAAGAAAAGCTTTTGAAGTTAGAAGCTGACCTTCGAAATCGGAGCAACCATACAGATCGAGAGGAAAGTCCTTTTGGAGGAGAAGATCCGTTCAAAGAAGAGATCAAGTGGGCTAGGGTTCATAGGAACTTCAAAAGCCCCAACATGGACCTCTATGATAGAACAAATGACCCGAGACACCATCTCAGTAACTTTAAAAGTTGGATGTATTTGGCTGATGCGTCCGATGCGACCCGCTGCAAAGCCTTCCTGACGATATTAACCAAGACGTCGATGAAGTGGTTTGATAGTTTACCACCTAGGTCAGTGACCTGTTTCGATGATCTTGTAAGAAAGATTCAAGTCTCCTAAGGGTCAAGCAAGAGGTTGAGAAAACTCTCTGAGCTTATATGGAAAGATTGAACAAAGCTTGCTTGGAAATTCAAATTTTACCTCAAGAGGAAGTAATAATGGGCTAGTTAATGGCCTCAAAGAAAGACCATTTTCTCAATCCATATCAAAGTGACACTTGACCTCCTTATACGAGGTACAAGAGCGGACAGAAAAGTATATCAATAAGGAGAAAAATGTCTGACTCAGAGAATCAGCTCCAAGATAAAATCCTTCTTATCAAGCTCGGGATAAGGAGAAAGAAACAAATAAAAATATTAGTGCAACCAGGATAAACCTCGAAGGTATCATAACTATACTCTTGTGTGAGTTTTCATTATTGATATCTACAGGGAGATCTATCATACCGAAAAACTTTCACCTCTTTGTCCTATCAAGAACAAGAAAGGTGGAAGTCAGACGGAATACTGTGAGTATCACAAGCTATATGGACATTCCACCAACGATTGCTATGACTTAAAAATGTGATAGAAAAACTGGCCAGAGAAGGTCGGTGAGAAAGATGCCTTCTAGAAAGGTCAGACAATTCGAGAAAAAGGAAGAGTTGCGATGAAGATAGTGGTCGACGAGATCAGCCACTACAAACCCCTAATAGACATATTCATATGACAGCTGGAGGTTTCGCAGGAGGCGGGGTAACTAAGTCTTCTCATAAAAGATATTTGAAAGAAGTCTATCAAGTCGGGGAAGAATTCGAAGTTTCCGACTTACCCACAATCTTATTCACTAAAGAGGATGCTCAAAGAGTGACACCCAGCTATGATGATCCCATTGTGATTACAATGATACTCGCTAATGCAAACCTCCACAGAACTCTGGTAGATCAAAAAAGCTCGGCCTCTTCGATAAGCTCGAGTTAGAAGAGAAAGAGCTAAGAGCATATCCCGACACTCTTTTCAGGCTAATAATAACCAGCCCTAACGAGCTTTCAGGATAAGGACTAACTTCTGATGTGGTGCCCACAACATCCCTTATGGACCTCTTTCAAAATGTACTCCGTCTGATCAAGTCGCAAACATTTCAGCAAAGGTTGATTGAGCCCTTTCTTGTATAGTTGGTCCTGAACCACCATGTATTTGGCGGCTTCCCTTTTCACGAGCTTCACTTCTTTCGCATTCCCCGATAATTCAACTCCTACCAGGAATCGCTGGATCGGGCCAATCGAGGAAGGTGGTTCCTGGTAGCCTTGTGTTAAGCACAGGATTATTGATGGCTCTTTCACTAGGTCCTGAATGAGAGATCGATTTTTTGCTCCGGCCTTAATGCTAGCCAACTTCAACAAGAGGTCGGGCTTTGGTGTTTTTCTCCTTAGGGACATGTTGAACAATCACTTCTGCAAAATCCCCACACAACTGCCTAGTTTTTTTCAAGTACTTTGCAGCAATGGATCCTGAGTTTGATACGCCCGTTCACCTAGGCTATTACCATTTGGGAGTCGCTGTTGATTTCAAGTCTTGCCACTCCTACCTCTTTCTCTAGAATTAATCCCCTAATTTAATGGATTGCTCGTAAGTCACTCCTTCTGAGCTTTCTAATATTATCCCAGCCCCCCAAATGCTTGGTTGGATGCTCCGTCAACATGAAGCTTCCACTGTGAATCCGGGGCCTCGGGTGTTTTGCCGACCACCTTTACCAAAAAGTTGACCATTGCTTGGGCTTTGATAGCGTGATGGGGCTCGTACTGAATGTCGTACTGAGACAACTCTATCGCTTAGTCATTTCTCACCGTGATCGGGTGTTCCTGGAAATAATGCCTTAGCCTCTGGGAGGATACCAACAAAGCGAAAGCCACCTTTTCCAGCCTCGTGTACCTCGACTCCACCCTTTGGAGCTCTTTACTTACGAAGTACATGGGTTGCTGCTGTTTACCTTCTTCTCGTACTAAAGCGGCAGCCAAAGCTTCTTCTATTACTACTAGATACAGGTATAAGGGCTCTCCTTCTTTTGGCTTTCCAAAAACCGGTGGCTCCGACAAGATCCTCTGAAAATGGTTAAAGGCCTCGTTGCAAGATGGGACCCATTCAAAGGCCATTCCTTTTTTTTATGAAGTTGAAGAATGGCAATGCTTTAGCGGCCGACGCGCCGAAGAAACGGGATAAAGCTATCAACCTCCCTGCAAGTCTTTGCACATCTTTTACACACAAGGAACTTGTCATGCGAAGGATGACTTCGTATTTGTCTGGGTTAGCTTCTACTCCCCGGCCCTCTGAGTGATCATGAATCCCAAGAATTTCCCTGCTTCCATGGCAAAAGCGGATTTCAAAGGATTCAGCCTCAAATTGTGTTTTCAAAGGGAGTTGCAGATGACCTACAGGACGGCTACCAGACTGTCCCGCTCAGCCGTTTTGACTAGCATGTCATCAACGTAGACTTCTACCGACCTACCTATGTGGTCCTTGAAGACTTTATTCATCAACCTTTGGTAGGTTTTTCCCGCATTTTTTAGGACGAACGGTATGACCTTGTAACAATACGTTCTCCCTGGCATTATGAACGCCATCTTCTCCTCATCAAGTCGGTGCATCAGGATCTAATTGTATCCTTAGTAAGCGTCCATAAAGCTAAAAAACTTGTATTCTGCTGTTGTGTCCACTAGGGCATCTATGGTGAGGAGGTGAAATGAGTCCTTTGGATAGCCCTTGTTAAGGTCCGACTAGTCCACGCATATTCTGCATTTTTCATTTGCCTTTTTCATGAGAACTACATTCGAGATCCAAGTAGAGTAGTCTAGTTCCATGATGTAACTGGCTTCCAATAAACTAGTCGTTTGCTTGGCTATTTTGTTTGCCCTTTTTGACGACATTTTCCTCTTCCTCTGCACGATAGGGTGCACCTCCTGTCTCACAGCCAGCTGGTGGAACATGAAATATGGGTCTATCCTAGGCATGTTGGCTGGAGTCCAAGCAAATAAGTCTTTGTTGGCTCAGATGGCTTCGATCAGAGGTCATTTCACTTCGTATGGTAGGTTACAATTCACGAATGTGAACTTGTCTTTTGTCTTCCCTACCCAAAACCTTTCCAGGTCGCCCTGAGGATCGGGCCTTAGCTGCTCATCAATCCTAGCGTCCAGGTCTGCCAAGAACACATTGGCTGCTTTATTGGACCTCTTTCGTAAAGACAAGCTGGCGTTCTCGAGCGACAACCATCTCCAGATCTCCTCGGATCATCCCTACAGACCCGTCATCTGCTACAAACTTCATTGTCAATAGCTTGATACAAATGATTGTAAGTAGGTCGTTGATTATTCTTCTCCGAAGGATGACGTTATTCATCGTAGAGTCTCTCAGGACTACGAACGCAACCAGTGCGGATTTTCTACTTGCTTCGAAACTCACAAAGATCGGTAGAATGATGGAGCCGTCGGGCTTGATGTAGTTGTCACCCATGACGGTGGTCCTTGAGGTCACTTTCCTTCAGTCCTAGGGCGTCAAAAATGTTTCAAAACATAATGTTCGAGTCTGCTCCTATGTTGACTAAAATCCACTTGACCAAGCCTGTCCCGATTCTCGTTGTGATAACCATGGGCAAATCTTTTAGGAGGTCGTCACACCACTGATCTCCCAGGCCAAATGATATTTTAGGGAGCTCTTTGGGAGAAACCCTCTCCCCAGATGCCACGGCCAGTATCTTATCATCTTTTCTTACTATAGACTTCAACTTTGATAGGACATCCCTGCCAAATACTACATTCACTACCACTATAGGGGTTGAATCCAGGTTCTCTGGGGGGGTCTTGCTTCGGCTTGACCACCCGAGCACGATCTTACTCGAAATGTTCCCTTTCTTTCTTCTCAACTCCCGAATGAACCGCGAAAACTCACCTAGTTTTCTTTCCCAGATAGCTTAATCCAGGGCATCCTTCAAATTAAATCAATCCTATGTCTTATATCTGAATCCGTTGTGGTAGTCGCAATAGAGGTTCTTATTGCCTCCCGTCCAGTCCTTCAACTGCCTTAGTTTAGGCAAAATGCCCCTATCCGCGATTTGCAAGAATATTTCCACTATCGGGGCAGTCAATAGGGTGTAATTTGTGAACTTGCCTATCCAGGGAAAAGGCTTGAGCTATATCCCAAACGCCATTTCTCTCGGGGTGTCCCTCGGCTTCTCTGGGTTGACAGCCTGGCGAGTGGGCGGGGGACTAGCTGCCGTTTGTTAGTGGCTACCACATGGCTGACCTCATCATCATTTATATACTCTCTTGCCATGCACTATATCTCCTGCATTGTCCAAATAGGCTTGGTAGTCACGTGTTTTCGGAAGTCCTTATTTACTAGGTCGTAGGGGTGTTCAAAACCAAGCCAATCCGAACAAAACCGATCAACCGAACCGTAAAAACCGATAACCGAATAAACCAAAAATAAAAAAACCGAAAAAATAAAATTTTGCAGTTTTTTATTCGGTTTGGTTCGGTTTTCGGTTCTAACACTAAAAACCTGAAACAAACCGGTAAATACATATAACTATATAAGTTAGTCTTATCCAACTCAACTTAAACTAACCCTAAAACACTTTACAGATACACTACTCTCTCTCTCTCTCTCTCATTCAGTCACTCATGCCGCAGAAACCAGAAAGCCAAAAACTCCTCTCTCACCCTCTCTCAGTCCCAGTCCTCTCTGTCGCCGTCCGTCGAAGCCTCACGCCGTCCAGCAGCAGCGTGTGCTCCGTCGCAGTTCGTCAGCCTCCATCCATTCTCACTTCTCAGTGCCGTCATGCTCTATCGCGGTTCGTCAACTGTCCAATCGTACAACGTCCAGCCTCTCCGCCACCGTCAAGTTTCTCTGCGTTGCTGCATCTGTCCTTCTCTTAGGGTTTTTGATTTTTTCTTAATTCTGTTTTTAAATCCTTTTTATTTGTCATAATTTGTTGTTATGATTCTGTTTTAAAAATTTTTGTCTTAGGGTTTTATTTTTTAAAATTTAGTTTATTTCTCACAATTTGTTGTCATAATTCTATTTTTAATTTATCATTTGTTACTTGCTAATTTTTGTTAGGATTATTTGCTGATTGCTCTGATTGTTTAATTTCATTGTTTTTGTTTTTGTTGATTTTAATCTGATTATTTGTTAGGTTTATTTGTTGATAATTCTGATTGTTTAATTTCATTGTTTTTGTTCTTGTTAATTTTAATCTGATTATTTGTTATGTGTAGTTTTTGTTCTTGTGTCTGTTTTTATATAGCCAATTCTAACCGCTTACTTCTCTCCCTTTTGTTATTCATTTTTTGTTGTATTCAGTTTTATATGTATTCGTAAATGGGGTTCTTTTAATTTGGTTGTTTTATCTTTTTGGTGGGTTGAATTTTTAAGCTTCTGTTGACGACACAAAGATGAAGGGGTTGTGATTCTTAGAGTAATGAAAAATTGGGAATATATGATATAAATAATTTGAAGGATTGGGCAAAAAAAATATAATGGTACAAATCCATACTTACACAATGCCAATGTTTCCTTTGATTTGTTGAACTTTGACTATCTTAGTTTTTCTATTGTATTATTGCAGACTATTTTAGCTATTTTGCTCCACTCTCAGCCCTCAGTCTTAACTATTTTCATGATTAATTAAATTTGATTTTTACTAAATAAGTTCCACTAATTTGTCATGAATGTCACACAGCCTTCATAACAATTTTACTATTTTTTTTATACTTCGGTCTTGGCTTTAACGGTTCTTGCAATTTTTAAACTTTTTTTTTCTGAAATTAATTGAAAAATCGAATAAATCGAACCAAACTAAATCGATTTTAATTGGTTTGGTTTGGTTCGGATGGTTTTGATAAAAAAACCGAACCAAACCAAACCGGAGTTTAATTAATTGATTGGATCAGATGACTTTTCTCTATAAAATCGAACCAAACCATACCGCGAACACCCCTAATAGGTCGTTCGTGAGGCACAAACTGGCCACGGAGTTCGTGAGGCCATCAATCTCCAAGCATTCGTCATTGAAATGGTCTAGATACCTTCTAGTGTGCTCACCTATCTGTTGTGTTACCCATAAGCGGTTGATTGGGTGTTTTGCCTTGGCTATTCGAGTAGTGAACTGGGCCAAAAATTTCTGAGAGATGTCTGCGAAGACGGTTATAGACCCTTGTGGGAGAGAGTTGAACCAGTGGATCGCCGCCCTGCTAGAGTTACAGGGAAAGCGCGGCACCTGATCGCGTCTCCCACGCCTTCCAGATTCATTCTGGCTCGTCATGTCCATCGGCTTATCAAAATTCTTAGGCAGTTAGACTTCGGGGGTGGAGGAGTGAAAAGGAGTGGTGCTGATCACAACGGGATCTCGGCATTTCCTTTTCCGCTCTTTCCTGCGATCCCGAAACTTTGACTTATCTCGGGAGTTAAGGAGGGTGTGACCGTTAGTTTGGTCGTATCCATAATCCTTTTCCTCATTGTGTCATCAGTCTTTCAATCTCCTCAACGGGGACCGGATGCGAGAATGGCTTGGATGAGCCTTTGCGCCCAAACGGGAGTTTTGACTATGCTCAGGGTGGTAGCGGTCTCATGCCGCCAACTCCCTGTCGAGGTTTTGGACCTTGTGTCTGAGTTCTTGCATGATCCGGGAGTTGTCGCTATCGGTATCCTCGGACAGACGCTTTTCTCGGGACCGGTCATGGGAGTTATCTTGGCCAGAAGGGGTTTGTCGGTGCCTCCGAGAAGTTTCCGTCCTCACCTACCCATGAGGTGACCCCCTTGGCATTCGTTGTCCCCACCCTCTCCTAGCTCGTCCTCTGGGTGAAAGAAAGCCTCCATAATCAGCTCGTGTTAGGTCCTCATAAATGGCGCCAATGTTTGTGAGTTCGTCAAGTCGGTTGAGGAGAGGTCGTTGCAAGTGAGGATCAGGACCTGAATGCATGAGCTGAGATGAGGAATTGAGTGTCTAAGGTGTCAAATGGTCGGTGGATGGGGCTAACTTTAAGGACACTCCGATGTCAAAGTAAGAGTCTGTACAATGAGGCGACTAATTAGGGTTGTAGTGATGTACCTTGGGAGAGCGGTAGATCCCTCTCCTTTATTACTATCTTCTCGGGTGGGCCTTCCTCGTGCCAAGACCCAACCCTTTAGATGCTTCTGCCAGAAAGCAAAATCTGTTGAGGAGAGCGAAGCACGTGCAGGGCGTTACGCTGTACGGATGAGGAGTAGGTCTGCTTGGTAGACCTTCAGCTGTTGGGCTGGGCTAGAATAGTTTGGTAAGCTGGAAAAGATAAAAGAAAACTTTCGAAGAAAGAGAAAAGTCGAGTTCACGGCAAAGCAGCTGATAGATTTTAAGAAAGCTCCAAGAATTGGGATGGAGTTGAGAAGGGAAACTTTACAAAGACCAAGAATCTCATACTCAAACTCGGTAAAAGGAAGGCACACCCCTAGCCCGGTGAAAAAACACTCATACATGTAAATAAAATGGCTTTCCGACTTGTCAAGTCAGGGAAAACAGATTCTCTCCTCAGGATCAACTACTACAATCACATATTTATTTTCATCTTTCTGATCTCTACGCAACCTATACTATCTACAGAAGGTCTCGGCATATTCATGATCAATAATAGGGAGAGAAAAAAGTACGATTATATCTACCCAATCTAGGTCAGACGGGACTTTTGACGACATGTTGAGTATGACTAAATGAGACATAAAGTTATACCTACAAATACAATAAAATAAAATCATCACTACAAGTCGTCAAGACAAATAAAACCATTCTGATAAAGCTACAAGAGGTTGAACCAGTTCTAACAGTCACAAAAGAACTTCAAAAGTTCTTAAAACCTCTTATGAACCAAAGCATCAAACAACAACACTACAAGATGAAAATGACACCATTTTTGGAAGGAAGAAACAGAACCATTTGGGGGCACCACAAGGCAAAACCCCTACTCAAATGCACAACAAAGAAATAAAATATTCAAAAAAGGAAAACAACAAAGCAATCACGAAGAGCATATGAACAAAAAGTTATAATCACTTACATAAAAGAGATGGTACCAGAAGCATGTCACCCAAAACACAGATACAAAAAATAAAGTTTAAAAAGTAAAAGAACCAACCTTAAAGGAATACGTAGCAGAAAAATGTGCAAAAACAACAAATGCACGTACGATCTAAACCCCTTGAGAAATTTCGAACGAAAGCAGAAATTCAAATTAGAGAAATCTTGAAAATAAGAATGGTTGCAGTGAAGATGATGAAAAGCTTGAAAAAAGGAGAGTGATGATCAAAAAATGTTTCAGAAGAAGCGAAAAAGAAGAAAGAAAACAGGTTTCGGGTATTTATAAGGTACCAGGGGCAAATAGGTAGTTTTTCCCCTCCTCATTAATGACGTGTGCGGTTACCAAAGTAACCGTAGAGAAACGTGTAAATGACTATAGAAAAACGTGATGCTACGAGTTCGCAAAAACATGTTAAGTATCCCAGCTAACCCTAAGAAGGCGGCGTGCTCGACGTGATGCACTAAAACACAAGAAATCATCCTAAAATGATCGACAAGGGGCACTATTCATACCCTAGCCCAAAAATATTGCCAGACCCAAAATGAATAAGATCCAATTAAGGAATCAGACTCGGTCTACACCCACCCGACCTTATAAAGGTTGGACATAGCGACTAGAGACTGGTCCTACTTATCCGAATAAGTAACCAACTCCTAAGATATTTTCCACTCATCTAGAAGGGGGATCTCAACAACTCCTTAACAAAAGAGAACGGTTATCCACCATCAAAAGTGGAACTACTCTAAAAGGTGATTATCAATTCTACTATAAATACATCGACACCTTCAGGTATATTTAGAACCCAATCTTTTAAAAACTTACTTAAAACTCTTGCTAACATAAGTATCGGAGTCCCTTGCAGGTACTACCTCCCACCTCCCCACGAGGAACTCAGGCTGCGGCACCTCGGCACGAACAGATGTTGGACGCTGCTCAAAAAGAATTTAAACCTCACATTCAGTTCTAAAAACAACCTAGTTTCAGATAACTTTTGAAACAATACCCTTTGTTATTGTCTTTTTTTTTTTAATCATTTCTCTTCTTTTTTCTTCGATGCATTATAATTATTATCTTTTTTTTTTGTTGTTTCTCTTTTTTTTCTCTAAAAAAGAAACAAATAAAAAAGAAGGGAAACGGAAAAATGTATTGCAAAAACACAAAAAAAAAAACAAAAAAAAAAGAAAAGCAAAACAAATCGTAGCAATAGAAGAAAAAATTGTTTTTGCATCCAAAATATTTTGTTTCACAGCTAAAAATTTCTGTATTTTAAAATTTTTTTATAGAGAAGGAGAAAAAGAGATAATAAAAAAAAGAAAATATGTAATTTATACGCGTTTTGTGTAAATGATTTTTGTTACACTAATTATTAATTAAGTCAATTTGATTAGACTTAGATTCAATTTGGTAAACAGTTTAATTAAATTTCTTTTGATAAAATAATTTAAATAATAAATAGCTATATTAAAAGTAATTTATAAATAAGTTATTTTGTATTTGGATTTTTAGCTCTAGAAGTGCTTATTTTATAGAAATGTGATAAAAAATAATAATATTATGAGAGAAATAATTTTTTTTAATTTCTCTATAAACTCTTAAATAACTTTTTAAAAAGCTGTAATTTAATTTTAAAAATTGTACTAAGCATTAATACTACTATTTTTCATAAATAAAAAACTCAAAAAAATTACTTTTAAAATTTTTTAAACGACCTTATTATTCCAAATGCTTATATGTGTAGCAATATCAAAAACTTGTTTTAGCTACGTAATTGTACAATTTACAGCCACCAAACTATTTTCCTCAAAGGAAGGAAAAAAATCAGAAAAAAAATCCGTAATTAATTTAGCTACATTTGAGTCGAAAATCCAACTCATCCAAACAATCTTTATTAGTTCGTTTGAAATTAATCAAATAATAAATTTTCATTACGATTAAAAGTATTTTATTGGGGAAGAGTTTAGATAATATAATGTACAAACATACGGTCTTGTCTCTGTATTTTTTTTTTCTCAAAACAAAATTCAAACATGACCTAAAAAAAATATAGACAATTAATTTAGTTAGCTAACTTTAATATTTAAAGTTAAAAATTTATAAATTAAATTCTAAAATTTAAAATAATTTTAAAAAATGGATTACTTAACATTACTCAAACCTAAAATATCTTTTTTATACGTCTTTTATTTCACATTTTTTTTATAATTATTCAAACGGATTAATCCCATATCAAAACAAACAAGTTCAAATCAAACTTCCAACCTCACTAATAAAGCTTTTGGCACAAATTAATAAGTGTCGTCTCTTGTATTATAAAATCCTTGGACAATTGATACCCTTATAAAAGCAAAACATCAACAAAAATAAAACATAATGTGGCTTGGTAATCGTATTCGTATCATATAATATCAATTAGGATGGATTAGACATTTCGGATCTTATACTTAGTCATATGTAAGTGTTATTTATAAAACAGGAATATTTTAAAATTAATTGCTGGAATAGCTCAGTTGGTTAGAGCGTGTGGCTGTTAACCACAAGGTCGGAGGTTCAAGCCCTCCTTCTAGCGTTTTGTTAAATTTAAACATGTCCAAGTAAACTCAACAAAAACTAAAACTTTTAGCCATGAAATTAGCCCAACCAGTCAAACCCAAAAATTAAAATAACATATTTTCAAGTAAAAAAGACAGTGGGCCCATTAAAAAATAGACTTCAATGTTCAATCACACCTATTAGCCTCTCTCTTGGATGAAATTCATAAAATCCTAACTGAATTCTGAATACAACGTAGAATGGAATGAAGAATGACTACTCAATAATAATAGACATCTATCGATGATGAATGGCAATGTATGGATTGATTTTAGATTGTATGTTTCTAGGGAACCGATTAAATGCTCTTTGTAATTTTTGGAGCATCAAAACTCCACAAAGAAAATAGTAAAAGAGTTGTATTTTATTTGTTTTAATTTTATTTTTTTTATTTTTATATTGGGCTAGTATACTAAAATCAAATGAATTTGGACTAAGACTTTTTCATATTTTGGTCCAGTAAAACAATCTGGGCCATTCTCAAATTAAATTACATTACTTTATTTGGAATTAATATTAGATTACATAAAATTATAAAAAAATAAAAAATTAAAAAATGAAAAGACAAGAATATTCTTTTAGAATTAATATTAAAGATTAAAATATCTTTTAAAAGTAACTAAAAAATTAATTTAATTTCAAAAAGAGTAAAACAAGTTTGTAATAAATTTTAAAAAGACAAAAGTACTTTTTTAAGATTAGAGTTATTCAATTATTTTAAAAATTAAAAATTTATATTAAATTTAAAAAGATAAAAGTATTCTTTTTGAAGAGTAATGTTAAAATTTAAAAGTCTAAAATATCTATTTAGTATTAATGGTCTTTAAATGCTTTAAAAATTAAAAATTTGTCCTAGATATTAAAAAAATAAAAATATACTATTTAAGATTAATTTTGAAAAGACGAAAATATCTTTTTAAAATTATTGTTGTTTAATTAAATTACAATGTTAAAATTCAAATTTAATTTTAAAAAAATTACGATACACTTTTAAATAATTTTAAAATTAGTTATCCAAGGGATTTTTTAAATAAATAATTTAATTATTTTAATTACCAAAATATGTAATTTGTAGCGTATTTATTAATTTACATCACATTGATTTATCTTGTTTACATTGTAAATACGATAATTATGAATGCATCTCGTTTATAAATAAAAATAAACGAGAATAATAAAAATATAAAAATAATAAAAATATTAATAATTTAAATTAGACCAAATTCTTAAAAATGAAATGTTTCAAATAATAAAAAAGATGAACGATTTCAAATAATAAAAACGATAGACGGTTTTGATTTACTGATAAATAAACATATCACATAATTTAAAAATTAAAAAAACTGCCCATTTAAAATTAGCACATTATTTTTTTTTTAGAAACTAACTCATTTAAATTAATATTTATGGAATCTATTATTTTCAAATTTATCGACAGTATTTATTTTTATTAACCAACTCTTATTTGTTGGCTTAGTGATTGAGGGTGGGATGGTCTGCAAATTAAATGGCACCGACCCCCTTTTATACCTTTTTTAATAGTTTTTTTTTTTATTTTATTTTAGTAAAAAAATTAACTCTAATAAAACACTAAAATTAGAAAAAAACGTTGCTTAATAAATAAATAAATAAAGATGAGAGATTAATATTTTATAATTATTGTATGTTTTTTATTTAAAAGTATAATTTGAAGTTAGTGTTAATTTTTTAAATATTAACTTTTTAAAAAAGTATAATTTTTTTGGCATTAATTATTTAATGATGTTATTAATATATAATAAAAGCTCCATTAATATAATATCCCTTAAAATACCGCGTTAATATACATTATAATATTAATAATATATAGGAGTTTTAAAATTTAAAATAATTTAGGAGTATTGTAACATCTCTTATTTCTTTGTTTGAGAAATTGCAAAAGATTTTTATTTTATACAAATTTAAATATTATTTTATTTCCTTTTTATTTGCTCTTATAATCATTTTTTACAAAATAAAAGTTCTTTAACATATTTATATTTTAGTCTACCACTTAATAAAAATATATAAATAAAAATAAATATACATAATATTTAAATATAAATTATCTTTTGTGAACAACCATGACATGTATTCATATATTTATTTTTTTAATTTTGTGTTAGTTAAAATGATATTATCATGATTATTTTTTGGATTATGTTATTTTTAAATAGGCATTATATGTATTTTTTATCATTTTATTATTGTCATTGACTATTTTATATGATTATTTTGATTTGAATATATAATCTTAGAAAAAATTTAAAATATTCAACTTTAACAAATAAAAAAAATGCTAGTTGTCCTTTAATTTTTAATCTTTAATCAGTCTTTTAATTTAAATAATATTATTTAATAGAAAATTAACTAAACAGATATTACGCTAGTATTTATAAAAAAAAAATTCAATACCTCACCAATAAATATAACCATTCAGTAAAAAACAATTTATGTAAAAAATCCCACATAATGATAATTGATTACAATATCATATTTAAAAGAAGACGTGCAGCTAGAAGCACCAACACTACACCCAAAAAATTCTACTTCTAATAAAATGTTCTAATAATTAATTAAAATTCATAATTTTCTCTTATGATAATAACATTATGCGGGGGAAGAAAAAGGTATAATAAATTAATAATAAAGTTGGCTCGCTATAACAAAATACTATCACAATTACAATTTAGTCCAATATTATATATAAATTCTATTCATCACATAAGATATATCAGAATTTGTTCATAACATAAATATACATTGAAGAGCATTATTTTGCTCTTTAATTTAATTTGCGCTATACATGTATAGTTCTAATGCACGATTCTAATACTAAAAATACAAACGAAGAACTTGACCAAAGTCCACCTCTTGACACCACACCTTAGGTTTTTTTTTTTTTTTTTTTTTTGTACAATGGTGGTGATATTTAGTCAAATTACTTCTAACTTAATCTCTAACAATCCAAACCTAATTGTCTCTCCTATATGTACTATGCTATTCTAGTTCAATTCAGGAACTCATCAATTAACACTAAAGTCTAATGCTATACATCTAACATGCATATCAATCAACATTCTCTTAGTTTGATATCCACTTCCCTCTATGCATTCTCAAGCAATAAAAACCTTTTGGTAAAGTAAGAAGCTATGTATATTGTATTCAATATTTGGGCATGTTTCTCCAAAAACTGTCATGAGTTGAAAATGCTTGATCTATGGGGCCCAATGAAGCATCTTGTTGAGTTTCAAGTTCCAATGGTTGTCCTCTTTTCTGGTACCAATCTGGAACTGGCATTTCTTGAAAGTTTTTAAGTAGGCCAAATAAGTCATCATCCATAGTATTGATTTCCTCCAATTCATCTTCAGTTGTTTGTTTATTCCCTGTATATAGACAATAAAAATATCACATATATATCCTTTTATTTTATCATTGTCCTTATTAATTATTAGATAAGCACAGTAATAACATTGATGTACTGTAAAAAATAATAAAGAGGATTAGTAAACATTGATTTGAATGTTTAAATTGTGTTTTATTTTAGTACTAAAAATTTTAAAGATATTAAAGTAGTCTCTAAAATTATATTTTGGTAAAATTTTCAACTAATCCTAAAATATCGATCTTTTAATAATTTTAATTAATATATATTATATATATCTTTTATAATTAAAATTGATAGCTAAAAACACAAAAGTATCATTATTTTTTAAACGGTGAAAACTCAAGTGCAGTCGACTTCACGTGAAGTTGATAACTGAGAGCTATTAGATGAAAATTTAGTCAAATTAATCAAATTATCTAACGATTTTCAATTATCAACTTCACGTAAAATCGACTGCAACTGAGTTTTTACCCTTTTAAATACTTAAAATTCTTCCAATACTTTATATATATCATATCATCAATGTCCAACAATTAAAGTATTCTACAAAATAAAAGCTAAATTGAGACTTTTAAAATTTTAAAAGCTATAAAACAATGTTTGATTTTAATTTTAGAGACCAAATCATAAAAAATTTACATAAAGAAGATGATTAATAGAGGAAGAATTTAAGAGTTTTACCTGTTGAAAATGGAGAAGAGTACAAGTCAACCTTGTGTATTTTATTGAAGGTATTTCCATTGCTTTTGGTATCTGACTCCACAACCACATTATTAGTCTCTTCTTCTTTTGTACATTCCTCAGTAGTTACTATGTATTTTCTTTTATGAGATAAAACCTGTGATGCAGTTGAATCCTCATTGTCACTCTTAGACTTGTCATTATTGGTACAAAGACTTTGAGCTTCTACCAAAACTGCACCCAACAAGCCACCACCACCATTTTCTTGAGGCGGCGAAAGCGGCGCAACTCCGGAGCGGCCGCCGTCACCATTTGTAGCCATGTTTGAAGCTCCTCCTCCTATTAAGTAGCCATTATTACCGCTAGCATGAGATGAAGTAGGTGTTGTTGAGCTAAGTGGTGGTGATGATTGGCTTAAAGAGGCTTCATTATTATTATTTGAACCTTGAATCAAAGGAGGAAGTGCTTCAAATGGTGAATTTGGCATTACTTTAACATTATTATTATTAATGTTATTATTATTATTAGTATCACTATTGTTGGAGTGGAACCCATAGTTATAGCTTCCTAAATGATAATAATCATTATTTGAGTTATTATTTACATTATTATAACTTTGGTTAAACAAAGAGGAAGTTATGGAAATAGGAGATAATGGGAACCCTAAATTTCCACTATTTGTAATATTAGGGTTTTCATTTGGAAACTTGAATTGTGGGTATGATTGTGGATTATTATTTGATAAACAAGAGGAATGGGGTGGGTTTTGTTGATTTGTAGAAGGGTGGGCTATTAGCTTTAGTTGATTGATTTCTTGGTGGTTAGAGGAAGACATAAATAATGGAGAAAATGAGAAAGATGACGATGAAGATGATGAAGGTTGAGGTTTGAGATGTTGTTGTAGATGGTATACATTGGCTTCATGCAACACTTGTGGGGGATAAAGTGGCAACCCAGCTCTTTGGCATCTTTTTACTCTAGTGTTCCAAAAGTTTTTTATTTCATTATCTGTTCTCCCAGGTAGCTGAAAGGAAAAAAAAAAAGAACATAATTGGAATTGATAAAGTTTTAGTTATTTGAAATATAATAGGAAAATAAAAGAATTAAATCAAAATTTTGAAAAAGAAAATATAACAAAAAGAAAAGTATAGATAAATAATAAAACTACTAAACAACGTGAACAATAAATATATCAGATATTTATTTTACTAGATGTACAGATGGTTACGGTGTGTTTTAATTTAAAAGAAAAGAAAAGAAAAATGTTCAAGATCATGTTAAAGAGAATTGTTCCAAATACCTGTGCGGCCATTCGAGCCCATTTGTTTCCAAGCTTAGCATGAAGTTGAACAATTAAATCTTCTTCTTCTTTAGAAAATGAACCTTTCTTCAAATTAGGTCTTAGATGATTGGCCCATCTAAGCCTACAACTTTTGCCACACCTTGCCAACCCTGAATTCTTTTGCACACAGTTCCAATTCCCTTCACCGTACTTCATCACATACTCTCTCAACATTATATCTTCCGAAACTGTCCATGGCCCTTTCTTTGTTTTCCCTCTCAAACTCTTTTCACCACCATTCTCCTCTTTTGCTACTACTCCATCGTCACGGTTGTTGTTGTCGTCGTCGTTATTGTCCTTGTTGATTTGTCTCGGCATCTTTAGAAAAACAGCCTTTTTTGTTTTAAGAAAAATAAATTAAAAAAAAAAGAGAGAGAAAATTAAATGTCTGCTACTATGGTTTGTGTTGTGAAAAATTGAATGTAAATGAAAATGATGATGGGGTTGGAGTTTTCTCTCCTCTCTCTAATTAAGGTGAGAGAAATGATGAAAAGAGAGGAGAGACAAATGGAAAGAGAAGAAACGAGAAGAAAATGAGAGAAAGACAAAGGATTAAGAGAGAGGTAAAAAGGAACAAGGCTTGTCCTCTTTTTACTTCTCTTTTTTTCTTTTGGCTTGAAACAAGGTTGGATTTTATGGGAAGAAAATTAAAGAAACTCTAAAGCATGTAGAGAAAACGGGTTTAGGAGAAAATGGTTTGTTTGGTTTTGGTTTTGGTTTTAGTGTTTAGGATGAAGAAAGAGAGAAGAGAAAATGGCAATTTTCACAAATAGAGGTTTGAGCATCAATTTCGGCCCCGATTTGCATGCTTCTTGCTACGTTCATCAGCGTCTTTATCATCTTCTACGTACCTCGTTTTTTTATTCATAAACGCGTTTTCCCCCCCTTTTTTTGGGTGAACATAAACGCGTATGTATCTCCCTCTTTTAGATATATATATATATATATATATATATATATATTTATCAACTCGAAAAAATATGTATGAAAAAAATTTGGAGAGAAGTCGAAAATTAATTTCACAATATAAAAAAATAAAAATTATAAAAAAATTTAAATTTAAATTTATGCATAACTTATAAAAACAAATCGAACTTTAAGGGAAGATTGCCTCTCTTAGTAGATAGTACATTAGACTATGAGAAGTTTCCGTGCGCGTGTCTTCCATAGCTAATTAATGACTTTTTTGAATAATATGAACAGCGAAATTTAAAATTGGTCCAATTTAAGTAGGGAAATGTTAGGGGGACAATAATTTTTTTTAATATTAGAATAATCATTCGTACACTTAGTAAATTGAACATCTGATACGTCTATTGTTCACATTGTTTAATATTTTCATTGTTTATCTATACTTTTCCTCTATATATATATATATATATATATATATATATATATATATATATATATATATATATATATATATATATATATATATATATTAAAAGATGGTTTTGTTAGGTAGACCATATATATATATTAAAAGATGGTTTTGTTAGGTAGACCATGACTTTTATAAATAATGTGAATAATGATCTTTAAAATTGGTCTAATAAAATAAAAATACACTATATCTATATAGAAATCACAAGTGAATAAGAGATGTTACTAACTGCATTATTATTCACTAAACTCATTGTCTTCCTATACTTTTTTATTAAAAGATGAAAAAATTTTAGAGTAATTAATTTTAGTATTTTTTAGTATAAATATTAAATAATTTTTAATAAATAAATTTTATTAATTTATGTGTATAAATTTTAAAAAAAATATAAATACAAATCGTAATAATTCATGTATGCAGATTTTGATAATTATAAATATAAATTATATACTTATTTATACAAAATTTTTATAAATATGAGTATAAATTATTATTTGTCAAGTACGGATTAAAAATGATAATATTTACCGACCATCTTAAACATTTTAAATTTTGAAAACATACATGAGATCAGACTCAAGCTCAAGTGAGATGCAGAAAATTTAGTTAGTGTGTGCATATATAAGGGTTTCACTTACATCAGTTGTAACTCTTGTTAATTTAAATCGTGTTGAAAACTCTTTTATGCGTGATGAATTTTATCAATTCAATCGCTAATCATGTCATATATTATGTTGATAAATAAGTTTATCAAATTTCAGAAAATTTTGACATCAATAAATATATCAATGTAATGAGTATATATATGTTATGAGAATTTTTTAAAATCGATAATATATGTAAAAATAAAGTATTGTGATAAACATATATCAAATTGAATTGCGACGAAAATGTATTCCAGGAAGAAGGATCGGCAGAATTTGAATGTGTTTTTCGCGGTGAAGATAACATTTCACGGTAGGTCCAGCAAGATATTTAGGATTGATATGATAAAGTTTTTTGAAGAGCGACATATTTGTGTTTTTTAAAAGTACCTGTTTTTTATTTTGGTTTAGTAAATCAAAAAGACTATGTGTTTGTATTTATAATTTGTAAAAGATTATGATACTTTTAAAAGTATATTAAGGTGGAGTTTTTCAAAATTAATTTATACTTTTTAAGTTTTAAAAGCCTAATATAATTCTATATATTAACTAATTTTTAAATTTAACGCTTAAATTTATGTCTTTTATAGTAATTTTAAATTTTAAAAATTATTTTACCAAACGTAATTGTTGTTGATTGTGTTTATTAAAAATTATTTTTAATTTGATTTATCAAATATAAATATTATACTTTTAAAAAAGTTATCTTTTAAAAGTTAATTTTTATAAGTTATTTTTAAAAAGTAAAAATTTTACTAAACTAAGACTTAAAGTGAGTATTTTTCGTGATAAATTTAGGTGATTTGGTGTGAATTGTTGTTGGTTTCAAAAATTAATGCCAAACAGATTATTTGTGAAGTGAACTCAATGGTTGTAATTCTTTTTGTTAGTCATTGGTGTTTTCCTATTAAACATAAAGAAAAGAGTTTGCTACAAAAGATTTTTGAGCACAAAAGCAACCAAAGTTAGGAATTGCGTTTTCTGGTGATCCCACAAAATGCCAATGTTGTGGCTAACTAGTTGAAAAAATTTAAAGATCGAAGTAACTGTAAAATAGGAGATTGGTTGCAACCATCATCTTTACTGTTTTTTTTTTTTTTCAAAGTTAATTATATATTCATTTATATTTGTAAAAATGGATATACAAAAAATGAGGATCCTATTTGGACAACCAATAAAAAGAAAAGATTATCCATTAACACATTACAAACATTAAAACATGCCAATTTGAACCTATCTACTATAACAACTACTTTCAATTTCTCTTTCCAACTTCTTCAAGAAGTTTCACGGCGGATAAATATAGCACGTTAGTGGAGGGATCCTTGACTTCAAAGGTTTTAAGGTTTCGTGCTATCCAGTTCTTCCAAGCGAGAATTGCAGCAAGAGCAGTAGTGTTTGTCTTTCAATTGGATCTTCTCTTTAGTACTTCCATAAGCTTCGTTCACTGCCTCCAGAAATCTTTAGAGCTGTTGGAGGTGAGAAAATTCTCAAATTCAATTTTTTTCCCCAAATTTCTCTTGCAAGCTTACAGTTTAATATGCAATGATTTGCCATTTTTCCTAATTCTTGGCACATAGGATAGACGTCCGCTATCGTAGGCAGCCTACTGTGTAATTAGTGTTGGACAGACAGACCATCGTGGAGAGTTTTTCAGAGGAAGACTTTGATTTTTGGTGGACATCAAAGTTCCCACAATCTATTTCAGACTCTCTTCTCTCTGCACACTTATGGAAGCTATTGGATTGGAGGATGAGAAAATTTGAAAGCAGTACGGTATCCAAAAACTACCGAGTAGTGTCTGTTTCGTTCCCACTTTCAGGTAATGCCATTTTTCTCATCTTTTGAAATAGATGTTTGTAGAATCTCAGTAGTAATATCGGTTCTAAATATGATTTTGACTAATTTTTTTGTCACTGTCTTAAATTGTTGATGAGCTGATTGACCCATACCATGTTTGGATTGTGATTGTTTTGCTGGTAGTCTGAAATATAATTAAAATTCCTTAGCCATGGGTCTTTAAATATCCTAATCCGATTGCCTCTTCCTACCTTCCATTCAATTCCTTCCTCCAAAATTCTCCTCCCATGATAGATGCTAACCTATTGAGGCTGGTAGAAAAAAAGAATATTTGAAATATCTGCTTTTGTAGATTTTGCTTATTAGGGACTTAGATTTTGTAAGAATTCTCCAGCTTTGCTTGGTTAGCATATCTAAATTTAACATTTCTAGATCCTTAAAACTTAACCCTCCATACTTCTCTCTATAAATTATATCCCATCTCACCCACTTTAGCCTCTTTTCTGAGCCTCTCTGACGCCACCAGAAACTCATAATCTTCTTTTGTATTTTCTCAAGCAGCGAATCAGGGAGCTTAAAGCAGCTCAATGTATAGATAGGCATTGCAGTAGCTATCGCCTTCACCAAAACTTCTCTACCACTAACGGATAAAAGAGATCTCTTCCATGTTTGCAGCTTCCTTTCCACCTTTTCTTTAACAAAATTGAATGTCTGCCTCTTAGATCTATGTACAACTACTGGAAGTCCCAGGTAGATATTCTGTCTGCCCACATATAGAATTCGAAGAGATTCAGCTAGGGCATCTCTAGTCTGTGTTGGGGTATTTTGTTACAGAATACCGAAGACTTCGAGAAGTTAGTGAGTTGCCAACTAACTTTTCTATAGTCTTCCAAAATCTTTAGCAATCTCAGGCATTCCTGCTCATTAGCTTTGCAAAAGAGGAGAGTCATCTGCAAAGAATAAATGACTAATCGTAGGACATCTACTATTGAGTCGTAGACCTAAGATCTCTCTCTTCTGTTCTCCTCTGTGGAGCATATGGAAAATTCCTTCTGCACAAAGAATGAAAAGAAAGGGAAAAGGGAATTGTCTTGCCTCAATCTCTTGCATGGTTTAAAGTAACCATGAGGTTGACCATTCACACTAACAGAATATGACACAACGATAACACACTCCTTGGTCCGTCAATCAATTTAGCGCAAAAGGCCAACTTTTCCATGACTTCCCAAACAAAACACTGTTCAATCCGATCGTAAGCCTTGCTCATGTCAAGTTTTACTACTATCTCATGACTACCATGGTTCTTGTTTTTCAAAAAATGCATAAGCTCATGAGCTATTAATATATTATCACTGATCAGACAACCTTTAATAAATGCACTCTGGTTAGCACTTATGATTTTATCCAAAATATCCTGCATCCTGTGGGCAAGAATTTTGGATATAATTTTATAGAGGACAGTGCTGAGGCTAATGGGGCAGACCTGGCTCATGGTTTCTGTGCCTTGCACCTTTAGAATTAGGCAAATATTAGTGTGATTGAATGCCCTTAACATTCGACCTCCAGAGAAAAAGCTCTTAACAACACTACATAGATCACCCTTAACAATTCTCCAGTAATGTTGATAAAATTTTACAGTGAATCCATCATCTCCTAGGGCTGAGAAAGGATTAATGGAGAATGTACCTTTCTTGATCTTTTCCTCCGAAACACTTCTAGTAAGTATTCGATTAGTATTATAATCAATTTTCTCTCCAGAGATTGCAGTTTTGCCAAAGAAGTATTGGGGTTAAAGGAAGTGAACAACTTCTTAAAGTACTCAGTGGCAATTCGGTCAATGCCTCCAAAATTTGTGCTAAAATTATCCGAGCTGTCTTGTAGTCTGAAAATCTTGTTTTTCTAATTTTTACTTTGGAATTTAACGTGAAAAATTTTTATGGTTTGGTCGTCCCATTTCAACCATTGAATTCTAGATTTTTCCTTAATACCTCTCATTCTATAAGTAGGCTTCATCTAATTCTTCCTCCAGCTGTAAAATAATTGATCTTGTTGCCTCTGTCCCCTTCATTTTTTCCAGCTCCAATCAATTTTTTAGATTAGAGATTAGCTTTTGTGAATTGCTAGAGCCGGACTTCTGCCATTCTACCAAAACATGCCTACATTTCTTCAATTTAGAGAACAGTTTGAACATTAAAGAGCCATTAAATTCAGTCATCCATGCTTCTTTCACCATATTAAGAACTTTTTCACTATCACACCATCTTTCCTTAAATCAGAATCTTCTTTTTTCCTTGTGCTCCTCCCTGTCCGCTTGTAGAATCAAAGAACAATGGTCAGAATCTATATCATCTAAATGAAGGAGTGTTGCTCGTGGATAATTTGCTCTGAAATAATGTGAAGTGAGGCATCTATCCAATTGCTCCCTAATTAGGTTGTCACCGTATTGTCTATTGCACCAAGTGAATTTTTTCCCTTCGAAACCAAATCCACCAAATTACCATCATTAATGAAGTTGTTAAAAGCCTTTATTGATGAGTCTGACTTCATTCTTCCTCTGATACGAGCCTTGTGGGACAAACTGAGAACTGTGATATGCCAATTGGTCCAATTACAAGAGCAACAACTAAGAGAATAAAATAAGGTTTTGCAAACAAGGCTAAATCATGTGTTCAGGAGATGCATCAAGAATTGGGCAAGATAATAATTAACGATTATCAAAAGTCAAATGTCTTACTATTTTACAAGATGCATTGAAGACTCTCATTAGTCAAGATGAATTAAAAGAGACATCACTTTCTTAGAATTTATTTTATGTTTATTTTATTTTTGTTGTTTGTTTGTTTTAGGGCCAGTTATGATTTGGCCCTTTTTTTTATTCTAATGAACTTATGAGTTAGGGTTTTAAATTTAAGAGGTATAAAAATCCTCTAAAACCTGGTAGCCACTTTTTTTTCCTTAATTTGATGAATGAAATTTTCTTTGAGTTTTTTAGAGAAACTCGGGTGTGAACAGGTGAGGTAGAGTGATTCTCTTAACTATTGCATCAGAAATCAAATTGAGGTAGAGGATTCCCTTTTTTTATCTTTCATCTTATCCTGGGTACATTTCATATCATTTGGTATCAGATTTCAGGTATTAGATTAATTTTTATTAGTCTACGTTTACCCTTCTTGTGTTCTAAATAAATTAAAAAAAAAATTTTTCCAACCACGCATAGTCAATTTATCCTTACGTCTTGTTCTTTTCTTGTTGATTGGCTTTTTAATTCCTTTCTCTAAGATTATTTTCTGTCCTTTCTGCTTTTGTGTTCATCATTATTCTTTCCATTCTTTCTTTCTTATTAGTTTATTATCTTTCTTCTCATTATTAGTAAAAAAAGAGTACGCACTTTAAAGTTTCTTCTTATTATTAGTAAATTTTTATTTTGCTAACACATCTTGAGTACCCAAAAAAAGGGAGAGTACTACCTTAAAGTTTACACAGTAGCACTTAAGTAAAGTAAAAAAAAAACACACAAAAAAAGCGTTGTGTTCTTATAAAAAAACAAAGCAACAATCTCAAAAAAAAAAAAAATCATTACATACGTTGTTGTTGTTGTTATTATTGTTATTGTTATTGTTATTGTTATTGTTATTGTTATTGTTATTGTTATTGTTATTGTTATTATTATTATTATTATTATTATTATTTTTATTTATTTTTTTATTATTCTTATCTTTTTGTCTTTTGTGTTTTTGTCCCTTTTTATTATTCTTTCCATCTTTTTCTCTTATCGTTGCGTCGGATTTTCTCTATCTTTTATTTTTATTTGATTTCTAAAGTGCAACAGTCAAAGAGATTCAAGAGTGGTAAAAGGCAAAAGTGGTAAGTTCAATAAAGGGTAAAAGTCAATTTTGAGAATAAACACGAGTGATTGTGAGATCCTTTCTATAATATTTTTATTACAGGTTCATTGTTATGGCAGCTCATTTCGAAGATACTTTAGGTGACATGGAGTTGATGCAAGAGGTGACACAGACACTATCCAAGAATACTAAACAAGGACCTTTCTGGAATCGGCGTCAGAATCATGTACCTTCTGACGATGACTCTGATGGGGTTATAACACCTTGACATAAAAGTCAAGATAGCAATATCAACGCCATCAAGATGCAAATACCACTATTCAAAGGGAGAAATGATCCTGAAGTTTATTTGGAGTGGGAACGTAAGGTGGAAAGAATTTTTGCTTGTCATAATTACTCTGAGGCAAAGAAGGTTCGCTTGGCAGTAGTTGCATTCTATGACTATGCCTTGCTTTGGTGGGATGAACTAGTAAAGACAAGACGGCAGAATGATGATCACCATATAGAGTCTTGGAATCTTATAAAGCGCCTCATGAAGAAAAGATTTGTGCCTTCGTACTACTACAAGGAAGTGCATCAGAAGTTACATTGGCTTACTCAAGGCTCCAAGTCTGTTAAAGATTACCATAAGAAAATGAAAATACTTATGATTACTGCCAACATAGAAGAGGACACTGAGGTTACTATGGCACGATTTGTAGGTGGTTTAAACGAAGCGATTACTGATGTGGTGGTGTTACATCATTATGTGGAGATGAAAGATTTGGTCAGTATGGCAATGAAGGTGGAGAGAGAACAACAAAGAAGAGAACCAAGAGGATTATCTCATGCTAATTCAACGTGGGAGTCTTGTAGTGCTGACATAACAAAGACTAAGGGTGTAAACCCAATGCATTGTTTGATGCTACGAAGAAGAAAGGTAATTCTAACTCTTCTTCTGCTACTTCTAAACATCGAGATATTAAATGCTTCAAGTGTCATGGTATGGGTCATAATGCTAGTGATTGTCCAAACAGGAGATTGATGGTTATTAGAGGAGATGATATTGTGTCTAATTTTGATCATAATAGTATGCCATCTTTGGAAGATTGTTCTGATGGTGATGTTGAATATGCAGTCCATAGTGAATCTTTTGTTGTTAGACGTGCTTTGAATTTGCAGGTGAAAGAAGATAGCCTAGAGCAACGCCAAAATCTTTTTCACACTAAATGCTTGGTGGGTGAAAAAGTGTGTAGTCTGATTATTGATGGTGGGAGTTGGACTAATGTGGCTAGTACACTTATGGTGGAGAAATTGGGTTTGACATGTGTTCGACATCCTAAACCATATACGTTGCAGTGGTTGAATGACAATGGAGAGATCAAGGTTGACAAACAGGTGACAATTGCATTCTCTGTTGGAAAGTATGTTGATGAGGCATTGTGTGATGTGGTGCCAATGCAAGCTTGTCATTTGTTATTGGGGAGACCTTGGCAGTTCGACTGTCGAGCATTTCATGATGGTCACACGAATCGGTTCTCCTTTGATTTTAATAGTCGCAAGATCACTCTTGCTCCTTTATCGCCTAAGGAGGTTTACCTTGACTAGTTAAAGTTTCAACAGGATACCAAAGGGAACATGGGATGTGAGATCACAGAAAAATATGAGAGAAAAGAGGCTATGAGAGAAAAGAATATAGCAAAAGGTCCAAAGGTGAGTGAAAATAAAGAAAAGAGTCAATGTCATGAGAGTAGTGCAAATACAGAGAAAATTGAGAAAATTGAGAGCAAATTGTGTTTCTTTGCAAAAGAGAGAGATTTAAAGAGTGCTTTAATAGGCAAGAAAGCTTTGTTTATGGTTTGGTTTAGATATACTTTATTCTCTGACACTAACCTTAATCCAAATTTGCCAAATATATTTGTCTCTTTGTTGTAGGAATTTACTAATGTCTTTCCTACTGACATGCCACGTGGTTTGCCTCCATTACGTGGGATTGAGCACCAAATTGATTTTATTTCTGGTGCTAGCATTCCTAATAGACCAGCCTATACGAATAATCCTGAAGAGACAAAGGAGCTTTAAAGGTAAGTGAAGGAGTTATTAGCCAAAGGTACATCAGGGAGAGTATGAGTCCATGTGCTGTACCAGTTTTGTTGGTTCCAAAGAAGGATGGTACTTGGCGAATGTGTGTGGATTATTGTGCAGTCAATAAAATTACGGTAAAGAATCGTTATCCTATCCCTAGGTTAGATGACATGCTTGATGAGTTATATGGTGCATGCATATTCACTAAAATTGATTTAAAAGTGGGTATCATCAAATTAGAATGAAACCAGGGGATGAATGGAAGACTGCATTTAAAACAAAACATGGGTTATATGAGTGGTTAGTAATGCCTTTTGGGTTAACTAATGCACCTAGTACTTTTATGCTTTTAATGAACCATGTTTTGCGAGAATTTTTGGGTAAATTTTTAGTTGTTTATTTTGATGATATTCTCATTTATAGCACTTGTTTGGATGACCACTTGTCATATGTTTTAGCTGTTTTGGAAGTGCTTCGAAAAGAAAAATTATATGCCAATCTTAAAAAGTGCACTTTTTGTATTGATCGAGTTATATTTCTGGGTTTTGTTGTGAGTGCGAATGGAATTGAATTTGACGAGGAAAACGTAAAGGCTATTCGTGAATGGCCAACGCCTAAAAATGCTTCTGAGGTACAAAGTTTTCATGGGTTAACTGAGTTTTACAGAAGATTTGTAAAAAAAATTTTCTACTATTGCTGCGCCTCTCACAGAGGTTATAAAAAAGATGTTGGATTTAAATGGGAAAGGGAACAAGAAATTGCATTTCATACCCTAAAAGACTGTTTGTATTCTGCTCCTATTCTTGTTTTACCTAACTTTGATAAAACCTTTGAGATTGAATGTGATGCTTCTGAAATTGGTATAGGTGTTGTTTTAATGCAGGAAAAACGAGCCATTGCCTTCTTCAGTGAAAAGTTGAATTTAGCTCAGCGTAAATATTCAACATATGACAAAGAATTATATGCTTTGGTTCGGGCTTTAGAGGTTTGGCAACACTACCTCTTACCTAAGGAGATTGTGATTCACACGGATCATGAATCTTTGAAGCACTTAAAAGGACAAGGTAAGCTTGATAAAAGACATGCTAAATGGGTGGAATTTATTGAAATATTTCCATATGTGATTGCCTTTAAATAAGGTAAAGATAATGTCATTGCTGATACTTTATCTCGGAGGTATGCTTTGATTATTACACTACTTTTAAGTTATTGGAATTTGAGTTTTTAAACGAGTTGTATATAACTGATTCTGACTTTTCTGCTATTTATGCCTCTTGTGAACATAGTGCATTTAACAAATTTTATAGACATGAAGGTTTTCTGTTTTGTAGACTTAGAATTTGTGCGCCTGCTTGTTTTATGAGGGACTTACTTGTTCTTGAATTACATAATGGGGGTTTCATGGGTCATTTTGGTGTGCATAAGATATTAGATGTGTTATCTGAATATTTTTACTGGCCACACATACGTAGAGATGTTGAAAAATTTTGTGTTAAGTGTATTGCATGTAAACAGGCTAAATTTAAGTCTTTACTACATGGTTTGTATGTCCCTTTACCTGTTCCTATACATCCGTGGGTTGATATTTCTATGGATTTTGTTTTTGGTTTGCCTCGAACTAAAAAATGTAGAGATAGCATTTTTGTTGTGGTAGACAGATTTAATAAAATGGTTCATTTTATTGCATATCATAAAACTGATGATGCAACAAATATTGCTGATCTGTTATTTAGAGAGATTGTGCGCTTACATGGTGTTCCCCAAACTATTGTTTCTGATCGTGACGTAAAATATTTGAGTCATTTTTTGAAAGTTTTATGGGGTAAATTAGGCACAAAATTATTATACTCTACTACTTATCATCCTCAGACTGATGGTCAAACTGAAGTAGTAAATAGAACATTAGAGACCTTATTACGTGCTGTTGTTGGTAAGAATTTGAAAACTTGGAAAGATTGTTTACCTTTTATTGAGTTTGCTTATAATAGAATGATTCATTCTTCTACTGATTTTTCTCCTTTTGAATTTGTGTATGGTTTTAATCCTTTAATTGTTTTAGACTTATTACCTTTGTCTTTGAGTGATCTTGTTAGCTTGGATGCAGAAGGTAAAACTGAAAAGGTTAAAGCAATACACTTAAAAGCACGTGAGTTGCTTGAAAAGAAAAATAAGTTGACAGCTCAACGGGTGAATAAAGGTCGAAGACAACTTGTCTTTGAACCTGGTGACTAGGTATGGGTTTCATTTGAGAAAGGAGAGATTTCCTACTCAAAGAAAATCCAAATTAGACCCTAGAGGTGTTGGTCCATTTCAAATGCTCGAAAGGATCAATAACAATGCTTACAAGATTGACCTTCCAGGTGAGTATAATATATCAGCTACTTTTAATGTCTTTGAACTATCTTCTTTTGATTTGGATGCAGATTTAAGGATGAATCTTTTTCAAGAGGGAGGGAATGATACGAGCCTTGTGGGACAAACTGAGAACTGTCATATGCCAATTGGTCCAATTATAAGAGCAACAACTAAAAGAATAAAAGAAGGTTTGCAAACATGGCTAAATCATGTGTTCAGGAGATGCATCAAGAATTGAGCAAGACAATTATTAACGATTATCAAAAGTCAAACGTCTTACTATTTTACAAAATGCATTGAAGACTCTCATTAGTCAAGATGAATTAAAAGAGACATCACTTTCTTAGAATTTATTTTATGTTTATTTTATTTTTGTTGTTTGTTTGTTTTAGGCCCAGTTATGATTTGGCCCATTTTTTTATTCTGGTGAACTTATGAGTTAGGGTTTTAAATTTAAGAGGTATAAAAACCCTCTAAAACCTGGTAGCCACTTTTTTTCCCTTAATTTGATGAATGAAATTTTTTTTGAATTTTTTTTGAGAAACTTGGATGTGAACAGATGAGGTAGAATGATTCTCTTAACTATCAGGAAATCAAATTGAAGTAGAGGAGTCCATTTTTTTTATCTTCCATCTTATCCTGTGTTACGTTCCATATCATCCTCCTTCTTTCTCATGATAGGCGAAGATGGCATTGAAGTCGCCTATCACAAGAAAGTAGGGACTAACTGTCATTTTGAGCTCAATAATTTTTCAATATTGATTAAACCGAAGGTTGTCATCACAATGTAAATGAACAACAACTACTTCCCATTTCTTTTGATTGATAGGATCTGTCCACTCAAAGAAAATAAAGAAATCATCTGCTTAGAATAGTGTCATATTTTCAAAGTTTAAGTGGGATATGGATTGTATGAGCTGAAATTTCTAAGCCTTGCATACACCTCTAAAGAGCATTTCCTCCGTTCATTTTCACACTCCTTCCTCCTACTTAGAATATACATCTTGGAAAAGCAATTTCCACTTTCCACTTTTTGAATCCTTTCTTCTCTGCTTTCTCACCTTTATTTTGTGTTTGTACATCTCTGAGACAGAAATGAAGAGATAATAGAAACATAAATTTGTTTGGTTGTAGAAATAGTAACAAGTTTCGATAGAAAATTCATGTACTTTTTTTTTGTAATTTTTGAGAGTGGGAATATCGGTCGTCAAACCACTCTAGTTATTGGTTTATTAGTTTAGTGGCTCAACCTATTCAACAGCAATTCAACCGAAATATCCGTCTTTGTCTATACATCTTTGTGCAATATTCAAATGTAACATAAGGTTTTCATAGTTGTTCCATTATAGCTTTTTACAAGTTCTGATTTTTGGAAAAGTTGAAGATCTTCTATTCTTCAAATCCTTACCGTCGCATCATTTTCCTTCCAAAACTTGACTCTAATCACACCCTAATTGGTTAGCTAACCAGACAGATGAAGGAAACTCAGTATGTTTGTTCCAGAGTTCATTTCATTTAACAAGAAAATTACACACTAGTTGGAAATGTTCATAAAGTTGAGCAGCATATGTAACGTGCTAACAAAGTTAATTCTATTAGGTCAAAATAAATTAATTAAGCAGAAAATAAAATTCAGCAGTTTGCATCAATTCAAAAAGAAACTAGATCAAGATCATTATTAAGAACGGATTTCACTCTCTATTGATTAAGGCTTACCAAAGCATAAGCAAATAGCCAATTCAATCATATCTACATATGCAGAGAATTTGGATATAAAATAAGCAAGGGAATTCGTGCAGAACCATACTACTAATGATAAACCTCATGAAAATCCAGAACTGCAGTGAGGTTCATAAACAAAGCTAGTATCTGTAACTTGTAAGTTTATATTCCAGGATCACAAATACAATCCTCAATGAATTAGTGACAAAGAGATCCCACTCTCAAATAACATCTTTGGTGGAATAAACTTACCTCAAATCATTTACAATGATCTAATCTTCCACTATATGGATACATCACTAGCTTCAAACCTGGTCCAACGGCATGTGCCAAAGAAAATCATGAAATGACTTTTTGAAGGTCCACAAGTAATTACAAGATATCTTTGATAATATCAAGGTTTAAGGTATCGCGAACAATGAGGAATAACCCCAGAAGTATAACAAACATGATTCCGGACGACATTATCCGTTGTTCCACTTCCAAAGGTAGCTTCCTCCCACCCCTGGCCGCCTCGATAAAGATCAATGCCAACGAACCCCCATCCAAAGCAGGCAAGGGAAGGAGGTTAATAACAGCAAGGTTAATGTTGAGTATGGCAGCAAATTGGTAAAGACCATCAATGTTTGACCTCGCAACTTCAGCGCCGACAGCAATAATCGCCACAGGACCTGAAACCTTACCAGCAGACTGTGAAAAGTTCAAGAATGTCTGCTTCAATCCATCTAAAACATTAGAAGAAAGACCCCAAAATTCTTTCCCAGTAAAGTTCAAAGCTTCCACAAGATTCTTTGGCCTAACTTTTTCAATCTTCACATTTGGTGATAACTGAACACCAATTTTACCAGTCCCATCAAAATTCTCATCTGGGGTGACCCTAATTTCAAAGTCCTGCATCCCCCTCTTAACCTTAAGCAAAACATATCTCTTGGGGTTCTTCTTGATAACATCAACAACCTTAGTAACAGAACTAGGACCCGGTTTTGGAAACTCACTACCATTAACCTGAAGAATCAAATCACCAGGAAGCAATCCATCTCTAGAAGCAGCTGAAAAGGGTTTCACATCAGGAACCATAACACCAGGGAAAACCTCTTGAACAGGCAAACCAACAGTGAGAACTTGAACAAAGATTATAGCAATTGCAAACACTATGTTGGCAATAACACCCGCTGAAACAACAAGAACCCTATCCAAAATTGGCCTGTTCTTAAGCAAATTCTCATCATCAACAGGGATATCACTTTCAGGATCATTATCAGGGAACCCAACAAATCCACCTAGAGGGAAAGCTCTAATAGAATACTCAACATTCTTTGAATTGAACTTAGCTAGAATTGGACCAAACCCAACAGCGAATTTACTCACATGGATACCTTGAAGTGAAGCAGCAAGGAAATGGCCACTTTCATGAACAACAATGATTGCTGTTAGAACAGCAGCAGCTTCAAGAACAGATTGAGGACCTTCAAAGTTTCCATAGTCAAACCCAGGAATAGCCAAAGTCCTGAAATCAACCCTGTTTCCATGTGTGAACCGGCCACTACTATTATTGTGATTCAATAACTGCTTCTTGAATGTTAAAGTTGAAAAATTGGAGCCAAAAGAGTGAGAAAAAAGTGGTATTGAGAAATGGGGTTTGGGCTTCAAGGAAGAATCCGAAATGGGTGTCCTTGAGTTTGAGAATCTGAGTATGGAAGTGGAAGAATGTGAAGGAGGAGAAGGAGACAGGTATATGACCATGGCTTCTGTGGAATTTGGATGGTGTAATAATAACGAAGAAATAAAAAGGAATAAAAAAGCTTGGTTCTGGTGCCAGGAGGCTGGTGAACATGTTTGGATAATTCATGCTCTTTTTCTTTTCTTTTTTTTTTTTTTCCCCCGTGTGTTTTCTTGACCTGTGGATGAGAAGTGAGGGACATGTCTTCCTCCTATTTCCCACAAGTTTGTTTCTGTCGTTTCCATTCAAGGTTTTTTCTTTTTTTTTTTTTTAACGTCAACTCTAATTTTTTGTTACGGGCTGAATTTAATCATATCAGTTTTATGTCCACGATTAGAAGCTAAGCCTTTTTCTGTATTTGGATCGCAATTAGTAGGTAAGCCTAAAATATAGTAGGTCCAGGTCCGATATTTCTTTTATCACTATTATTACTAGTATCTCAATAGGCATTGCTGTACTTGTTCAATCATTTTTTTATTAAAGTAAAAAATATTTTTATATTTTTATTTTAAAATTATAAATTTAATATTAATAATTAAAAATTAATTATAAAAAATAAAATATTTAAAATTATATAAAATATGTAAAAAATATAAAATAATTAAATTTAAATAAAAAAACTTATATTATTATTATTATGTATAATGAAATTAAGTTAAAGATTTACTAACATCGTTCACAAATTTGTTATTTATATATTAAATTTATTTATTTTTTTAATTTTATTTAATTTGAAATAAATTTAAAAATTTATATTCAAAACATTCTGTATATTTATGCATAATTCTAGTAGATAAAAAAAGGGTTAAATTCAATTTTGGTCCCTAACATAGGGGCCAAAAATTTGTTTCGTCCCTAATTTTTTTTTTAAACAAAATTGTCTTCAAAGTTCATATTTGTATTAAAATGGTCCGGCGAACAATTATGCCCCTGAGTTTGTTACTCTCTTTAACTGTTTGTTAATCAAATAATAATAATAATAATAATAATAATAATAATAATAATAATAATAATAATAATAATAAAAGGGAACATTGTGTGAGAGGGAAGAGAGGATGGTGTTGTATCGAAGGCTCAGAGGAAGAAAGCTGCGCTAGGGTTCGAGGAAGTGGAGGAAGGGACAGAAACGCTGATTGGATGGCTTCCCAGACTTTCAGAGCGGGTCGAATTAGATCACATGTGAAGGAGATGGTATGTGGACATGGAGAGAGGCCAATTCTGCGCACCTCAACGACGACGGACAACCCAGGCCGACGATTTTGGGGTTGTGTCTACTATGAGGTATTTTGTTGGCCTCTAATTTGTGACAATTGATTTTCTCCATCTGGATTTTCTTCATCTTATGAATTCTATGTGGTGATAGGTTCAGGATGCCTGTGATTTCTTTAGGTGGGCAGACCCCGAAGCTGGAGGAGTGCAAAAGGATTCTGAGATTGCAAGAAGCAGGAAGAAAATTACAACCTTGAAGACAAAGTTGAAGGATGTCGAATGGAAGCTGAGGATTGTAGCTACTTTAGGGGTAGTTGGGTAGATTGGATTTTTGTATTTGTTGCTACATAATCCACACAATTTAAGGCAACCATATGGAATGCAGTTAATCAGGAGGTGATTAGAACATTATTTGTAGGATTTTTTGTGGTCTTTTGGTTAGTTGATAGGGTTACTGTTAATGTTACAATGATCTTATGTGTTGTATCCTTTGTGAACATGTTTGAATGTATGAATGAAAGTGTTGTGCTGATTTCCAATGATGAAGCAGATGTTATGTGTTGAAATACAGTAAAGTAGATATATGTGCACCAGGATAAAACACAAACCAATGAACCATATTAAAATTGACAATTAAAGTCATACATAAAGCCATCTATAAGCCAAAATGGCCGATTACAGAGCTATAGTTGTCACTTAAACAGAAAAACACAGACCAACATTGTTCATAAACAAAATGAAAACCAGTTAACCACATAGTTCAAAATAACAAAATAGCAAAATAACAACATAACAGTGTTTGAGGCCCAATGAAACAGCATAACTAATCCTCTTTAAAGATTGCCCCATGCACTAGGAGGCAATTTTGCCATTAGCTTCAGTTTCTGCATTGGGATATGAGGTGCACTAGTCTGGATAACAGAAAAGCGCCTCTTTCTCTCAGTTGGTTGACTGTGTGAGTCCTTCTTGCTAGTGGAGGAAGCTGCTGCACTGCTCTTACTAGGCAATGCTTGAGATGAAGGAGCTTTAGGGTTGGACTGAGGTGGTGCAGGCCCTGCTACTTTTTTATTCTGGTTCTTGGGCTGAGTTGATTGTTCAGTGGGCCTAGATGCCAACTTCCTAGGCCTGGTTTCTGGGGCTGAGTTGTTGCTGTGTTGGAATGAGTTCTTGCAGGGCTGGGTTGTGAGCATGATTTCTTACTAAGTTTCCCTCTTTGAACTATTTTGGCCAGGGGGTTGTGAGCTTGCAACCTTAGTACCTCTCTTTGGACCCTTGCCAGATTGTTGAGATGCATGCTAGACCTGTGAGAAAAGATAAAAAAGTTAGGAACATTTTTAGCACAATAAACCAAACTAAACACTATAGCAGAAAGGTACATGCCTTCTTGATAAGCTTTGTGCAACCTGATTTCTTGTGACCTAAAGCACCACAGTTAGAGCACCTCTGTGTTTGGCCCCTACGGGAGAGGTGAGTTTGGCTTCTGTTATCTTCATCCCCAGGTCCTCACTTCCTCTTCTTAACTGGCCGGTGACTTGGCCTCCGATATGGTGGTGGCATGACATCATCATACTGGGATCTCTCTCACAAATTTGGCCCATTTAGAGGATGTATCACTTTCTGGTAGCACCTCAGGTAAGTATCATTTTTGTAATGGTCATCCACAAACGACTCCAACTCCAAGCCCTTGAATGTTATGCAGCTAATGGCATGAGGACAGGGTAGCCCGCTCATCTGCCACCTCCTACAGGAACACTCACAAGCATCCAGATCTACAACAAATTTGTCTAATCCACACATAACCTCATACTTACTAGCAGCTGACCAAAATGACCTCCAGTCCCTAGCATACTTTGCCCTTTTCTCTAACTTCTTCCTAATTGTTGGCATGATGTTACCCTGGTACTTGTGAATCCTATCTCTATTGGTAGCCCATCTAGTCATTATATATACCCTAATGTCCTCTAACATTGTGACAATTGGTTTTTCTCTAACCTCAACTATGACAGCATTAAAACTCTCACTCATATTGTTAACAAGGGAGTCATACTTTGAATGAAATGAAAAGCGAGAACGGGACCAGAACCTGGGTGGAATGCTGTTCAAGTGTCAAAATACACCCTCACTCTTGAGTCTCAGTGTCTTCATCTCCTTCTCCCAATCTTTCCAGTGCATAGACTTTGCACATCTCCACATTTGATTCTTCAGCTCCAATCCAGGGAATTTCTTCCTGAAGTTATTATAGAGATGCCTCACACAGAATCGGTTGTCCACCCCTGAAATGACTTCATCAAGAGCTGGTAACAAGCCCTGCATTAAAAAGGTAACCCACCTTATAGTATAGTGTTCAGCATAAGTCACAAATTTAGAAAACAATTTCAAATTAATGTTCATCTTCTGTTGATCCGACATGAATGTGCACTTTCCAATTTTTCAGCACCCAAATCATCAGCTAAGTGTCTCAGAAACCAAACCCAGGAATCCTTCGTCTCAGCTTCAACCACCGCATAAGCAATTGGAAGGATCTGGTCATTAGGATCTCTTCCAATTTCAGTCAATAACTGGCCACCCTGAGGAGTCTTTAAAAAATACTCGTCCAAACTGATAAAGGGTCTGCAATGTTAGAAGCTCTTCTTGCATGCATTGAAGCAGACATACAATTTCTGGAACACACAATAGTTCATCAATTCGGAATTCTGGACCTCCTGGGCAAAATCTAGGCTCCTAATCACTTTCAAACTGACTGATGAACCTGGATTGGCCCTTAGCATCTCCGCACAGTAATCATTAATCCTTCTATACTGATCCCTAAATGCACCCTGGATTTGACTTAGTGCCTCTTGCTTCGACTTGGCTGCCATGGACTTGGTCACAATTACATTCTACTTATTGTGTGCCTTTGCTTGTAACTCCCTTATTTTAACCCTAGGATTAGACTCTACCTTCTTCTTAAACTGGGCTCCAAACCACTTAGTGTGCAGTATCCCAACCCTGTGTGTTTGCATGCAGGTGTGTTGGAGGTTCAAGCTTCTAAACAGCCAGGTGGATTCATCCCCAACCCTATGTGCATAGAGCTAGAACAGACAGTTCTTCTGACAAACAGCTCTAACCCTGACCAAATCACACTTCTTAAATTTGATGCTCCTAGCCGTATGAACTGCATATGCCAACACAGTCTCCTTAAATTTTTGTCTAGATGCATAAAGTGTTCCTACCTCCCATCTATAGCTGCTCATATCCTTCAATGGTTTATGAACTGGAAACCTTTGACCCCCACGATCTGATACATCATCGGCATCATTCTCAGCATCGTCATCATCCCCCTCATCTCCACCAATCATGTGGTCCCTCTCCAACTCATCACTATCTGATCCATGCTCATCACTAAATTGATTTATCTCACTCCCCTTTTCCTTGCCAGCAGTTGCTTCCTTGGGCACAGAATTATCCTCATCAAATCCACTATCACCCTCATAATCCTCATCACTATCAGTGAAGTGCACGTCTCCTGCACTGTCCCCCTCCTCATCAGATGGCATATACTCAGGGTCCTCACTATCTTCATCATTCGAGTCACTTCCATCTACTTGAAACTCATCCCCCACATCTCCACCCTCGGTTGCCTTATTAGGACCCCTACTTGCCTCTGCTGCCTCAGCCCGATGCCCTTTGAAAACAACCAAGCCAAGCCCATCATCTTTTCCCTCTTCAGTAACTCTCCCAACGTCAACGTAACCCACTTCTGGAAACGGCTCCGCATTGCCCACATCGTGGACCACATACAACTTTACCAAGCCCCGTAACCCAGCAATATTGTACATTTTGATTGCTTCTGCGTCACCCTTCAGCATCTTCAGGCTAGTCTCCAAATCATCCAAGCTTGGATCTTTATACCACAACGCAACAATGTTAGTCTGCAAGTATCCAAAGTGCCTTAGCTCTTCATAGGCCTCAAACACAGACCAACGATCGATGTCAACATTCTTGATGATTGTACTTTGACCCTTCAAGTACTTAAATACCCCCTCTTCATATCCGAATGCACCCCCATGATGCACCCTCATGTTTATGTACACCATCTTATGCTCAGTCAATCCTGTTAAACAGCAGAATACATTACGCACACACATATATACAAACCCTAGCTATAGAAGCAGACTCAGAAGCCTGCATTCAATCCCGAAATGCTCGAATAGAGCAACACGGTGATGAAATGCAAACCCCCAACATGTTGTAACAGTTGATATGATTGCTTGAGGGATGGAAAATAATCATACCTGAACAATGAGTTGTTGCAGCGATGAAGATCACTCACCAATGTCTCAGCACACCTATTCTCAAGCTTAACCCCCCCCCCAATGGTGAGAATCCTTTCTGTACACCCTATTTGCACTTATGTATGAGGGTTTCACACCAACGTTTCGGTTTTCAAGTGTTTTAAGAAAGATTATGAGTTATTTCATGACCAGGAGTGCACTTCGCAGGAATGAAAATTAAGGGAGACAAACCGTAAGGGACAAAGCTGTTATTAAATTTTATTTTTGGTGCGAAAGGACCATTTTAATACAAGTACAAACTTCGGGGATGATTTTGTTTGAAAAAAAATTTAGGGACGAAACAAATTTTTTGCGCCTACGTTAGGGACCAAAATTGAACTTAACCCATAAAAAAATTATGTCTTTAATCTTATATTAAACATCTTTAATTATTTTTAATTTTATTATTATTTTAAAATTATTAATTTTTATTTTTGATTATATCATTTCATCATATTATACACTATCATTTTTTATCATTCTTTTTACATGTATAATTATTATTGTCTCACCGTCATATCATACATAACGACTGGGTGTACAAATTTTTTTTTTAATAATAAACCTCTCTCATTAAGAACAATATTAGAACTTAAATTTAAATGCTAATTGACAATAGATTAGGTAAGTACTTAGAGTATATTAAAAGAGTATGTTAATAATTTGAAGAGAAAAATTAGTCCGTGTAAATTTATTTTTTAAGAAAATTACTCTTGTTGAACTATTTTATTTTTCTTCTTTAAAAACATATCCTAATAAAAAAATCTGTAACAATAATTTACATCTAATAGGAATATCTTAATGAAATTATTGTGAAAAAATGGATAGAAATTTTTTTATTTAACGTAACTGACAAATTTTTTTTAATAATAAACCTCTCTTTAGGAGTAATATTAAAATTTAAATTTGGACACTAATTGTCATTATCTTTATCTTTATCTTTATCTTTATAGTAATACAAATGGGGAGTTCATATGCTGACGTGGCGCTCATACGTTGAGTCTGGGAGTTTATTTGCTTAGGTGTCGTCATTAGAAAATTTTAGGTTTATATTTATAAATTTTAAATTATTATTTGCTTAGGTTGTTATTTTCAAGTTTTAAATTAGGTTGTTTTACTTGTTATTTTTTTAAATTTTAGATTGTTTTGCTTGGGTAGTTATTTTTTAAATTTTAAGTTATTTATTTAGGTTGTTATTTTTCAAATTTTAAATTATTTGCTTAGGTCATTACTTTATAATTTTAACTTATTTGCATATTACTCTTTTGAATTTTAAAATTTTATTTATAAGTTATAAATTATTATTTTCTTAAGTAGCTACTTTTTAAATTTAAGTTATTTTGCTTAGGTGGTTATTTTTTAAATTTTAAGTTCTTTTGCTTAGGTAATTACTTTTTAAATTTTAAGTTATTTACAGATTACTCTTTTAAATTATAAATTATTATTTTTTGCTTAAGTTGTACTTTCTAATTTTAAGTTATTTGTTCATAAATTAAAATTTTTGAAAAAACTAATTTAAATTTATTGTAATTCATATTTTTTATTAAGATAATAAGTTCACGTAATTATTGTATGGGTCAACTCGAATTAATTCAAATTTATTCCTAAGCTAATAACGATAATAATCAATAATTATTCAATTAGTTTTCATGTAAAAATAATAATTGTTTACATTATATCATCATTTAGTTAGTTGTTAGGATTTTTATTTTAAATTCAAATAAAAATCAATTAGGTTTCAAAAAATCTTAGCTAGGAGCCACCTATAAAAGTATGAATTAGAGATGCATAGCAGCACACCTCCCTTACTTAGTACAAGTAATTACTTCTTTTAAAATTTTGTGTGTACGTATACAAGTAATAAGATTATAGACACTATCGAGTTATGAAAATTCTCTATTACCATACTCAATTGAGATGATTTGGCTCGATGAAAACGTAAGTTTCCTATCACTTTTTTAAATAATATTAAATTTATATTATTGATATTTTAAATGTGTTTATTTATCTCATTTTAATTATTTTTTGTTTTTGTTTGTTAATTATAGGGAGGAAAAAAATACATGCTTCAGTTAAAAAGGCAAGAGTGTCTTGATTCAGTGAATTTACTAAAAGAAAGAATGGCATATTATCAAACCACATATTTTAGTGTTGGACGCAATGTAGATAACTTCAAGATACATCATGAGTATGTAGTGAATTTAAACCAATGTACCAATGTGCACAGACTTCCAAAATCATCAAGTATCCCACAATATGAATTTAGTATTGTGAGTTTTAACTCTCAATGCCTCTGGATTCGATTTCATATATTTGGTTGGTAAATTTATTGTTTTAAAAAAAATTAAATTCAATTCTTTTTGGATTCTTTAGCTATATATTTAAACTTTTTATTTTCTATAAACATAATTTTTGGCGAATCAATTCAATTCCTTTGAAAAAATTGCGAATTGAGTTCCTAAAAAGATAATCGTTCATAAGTAGTTCATTTGAATTAATCCGGATAACGTGCAAATAAAATACACGTAAGCTAAATGCATACAAATTAGTTTGTTTGGAACATTTTTTAAGAAAAAGATATTTTAATATTGTAATATTAACTTTTTAACTGAATTTTTAAATTTTAGTTTATAATAAATTACAATATTTTATAATCATAAATTTTTCTGTACTTAATCTTAGTAAAGTTATCTATATTTTTATTTGTTCATAGATTATTTTTATTTGTTTTATTTTATTTATTTATACATTTTTTATATTTAAAGACTCACCAAATCAAGAAATTTATTTTTTATATTCAAATCAAATTAAATTTATTGTTTAAGTCATTTAATAGGTTGTTTTGTTTAGATAGTTATTTTTTAAATTTTAAGTTATTTGCTTAAATTATTTTACTTAGGTTGTTATTTTTTAAATTTAGATTTTTTTTGCTCACATATCGCTGACACATTGAATTTGAAAATTATTTTCTTAGGCATTGTCATTAGAAATTTTTAAAATTTTATTTATAAATTATAAGTTATTTGCTTAGATGGTTATTTTTTAAATTTTAAGTTATTATTTGTTTAAGTTTTTTTCTTAGGTTGTTATTTGAAAATAACCAATGAGATTGCAAACGATAATGGAGTTGAAGTATTGAAAAATACTATTACACCAATCAAACGACTATTCTTGGAGTCCGAAGATTCGGGGGCAGAAGGAGATACTTCAACTTACAAGATGATCAAGATTGAGAATAAAAATTGAGATTTTGAATGGGCATATTTTAGAATCTCCTTTTTAAGTCTATCTAATAGAATAATGCCAAACATATTTTTGTTTTGGTGAAAATATTATTTGTTCTTAAGTTGTTTTTTTTTAATTTTTATGTTTGGAATTTAGAATTTTTTTAATATAAGTTAATGTTATTTGGTTATTATTTTTGTTTTTTTTTTCAATTTATATTGTTGATATTTTGTTAATTTCTAATTTAGTATTTGATATTATAAAATTTTATATTTCTAATATGAAAAACTGTTAATATAATTAAGTTAGTTATTAATTTTTAATGTGTAATTATTTATAAAAATCCTAATTCTAATTTCTAATTGCTAACTAAAACACTTTGTTTAAACTTTTTAATTTAAAATATAATTTTTTTTAATTCTTAAGTAAGCAAATGTCTTTAAAAATATCTTTTTTTATTTACATAATTTATAAGCAAATTTGCTCACTACAAAATATTAGATTAAATTGAATGAAATAACTTATTTTCTTAAAATGTGAGGTTATTGATACTATTTAAAAAAATTAATATATATATTTCTATATTTATTTTTTTTTATCGTTCATAAAAAATTGAACTAATTTAGTAGTTCGAAAAAAATGGAAAATTTTTTGGTGATGTGACACTAATATATTAAGTTTGGAAATTATTTGCTTAGGTGTCGTTATTAGAAATTTTTAAAATTTTTTTTATAAATTGTAAGTTATTTGTTTAGGTGGTTATCTTTTAAATTTTAAGTTATTTGTTTAAGTTTTTTTGCTCAGGTTGTTATTTTTTAAAATTTAAGTTATTTGCTTAAATTGTTAATTTTTAAATACACTTTCTTAAATTGTTAGTTTTAGATATTTACATAATTTATAAGATTATTAATTTTTAAATTATAATTAATTTTTTATTTTTATTGATAAATAATAGGATAAATATAATTTATGATGAAACTAAAACAATTATTTCTAATTTCTATTTTCTGATTAGATTAAAAGAGTTTTATATTTTAAAACAATATTGAACTTTAATTTTTCTTATGCCATTATTTTGAAAAGAGCATAAAATAAAAATGTTATTTAATTAATTAATTAATTAATTTAATGATAAGATCAAGAGTGATATATATAAAGGGTTAGGATTTAAGATATAATTGTTAGGAATGAAATTCGTGCTTCTAAAGCAGATAAATGTGTCATTCTAGCTATCTGCATCTTTCACAGGTAGCATGAAATACATGTTTAATAATTATCAAGATATTCTAGCCATTTGTAAGAAATATATAGATATCCAAATCTCTTAATCACAATAATATGTAACTCGAATTGGCAAGAGATTGGTAGAGTTAATAATCCAAAGAACTAAAGGTTGAAGACCGACCAGATATATTATGTAGAGTGTTTAAAATTAAGTTTGATATGATAACATCGATCTTAAGCAAGGGATTTCATTCGAAGTGCTAGATGTAAGTATTGCTCATTATTTAACCTTATTTTTAGGAAAATTTTTTGTTAAATTATTTGCACAGTTATATATTTATCAAAGCATATATATAAAATAGATAATTTATTTATAACATATTATTTTTTTATTTTTTTGTTATATTGATGTACATGAAAGAATTTTAAAAAAGAGATCCACCGCATATTCATATTCTTTTGTGGAGTGGAGACCATAAGATAACAAACACAACTTAAATTGACCGGTTAATATTGTTAGAATTATCCGATCTTGTTCGATACCCAAAATTATTTAGAGATGTGTCTATATATATAATTCATGTACCATTTGCTCAAAATCTCCTTGCATGAAAGATGGGTACTACACCAAATATTATCCTAAAATATTCAATAACACCACATTTATTAACTATGGTGGATACCCATCATATAAAAGATAAGAAACAAGAGTAGTTAAAGGAAGGGATTCCATATGGATAATAAGAATGTAATTTCTTATAACGCATATCTGCTAATGTCTTATCAAGCGCATGCTAGAGTACTACAACAAGTCAAATATTATCAAATATTTGTTCAAGGACGTGAATAAATGTTCAGATAAGGTGGCAGTTGAGGTTTCAAAGGAAGCTTTCAGTGGAGAAGATGCTCAGATTATTATGAGATCAAACAATTATATGATTGCAGGTATTTGTCTGCACGTGAGGCTGTGTGGAGAACTTTGGCTTATGATATTCATTGGAGATGACCTGCAGTGATGAGATTAACCTTCATTTATCTGGAAAGTAAAATATCATCTTTAAAGATAATGATAATCTTGAAAAAATCATGGAATAAGAGAAAGGAAGAGGTACGATTTTCTTAGCATGGATGGAGGCCAACAAAGAATTTAAAGCAAGTCAAAGTTAAATGTATACTGAGTTTCTAAATCAATTTGTTTATGATAGAGAAAAAAGGGAATAACATTCACACAAGAGAGGGTATTCTATTATGAGGTTAAACTATGTTCCACTGAGTACAGGTGATATCTAATATATAAAAATTTTGTTAACTGTTCAGAAAGGTTGCACAATATGAGTTTATTAGGACAGTTATAGGATTACATGTCCTAACTTTCAAGATGCTTTTTATTCATTTGGACTATTGTATGATGATAGAAAATTCATTACAGCTATTTGGTCATCAATTGAGAAAACTATTTGTGATATTATTAATATCTAATTGTGTTAGCAAACCAAATTCTATTTACAATGCAACTTGGACATTATTAGCTGACAGGATACTATATAAGAGGAGAAAAATATTGAAAAATCAAAGTATTTTATTATGTGATAAATCATTATCACATGTAGGACTTTACTTGCCAAAATTAGTATTCACCTATGGACAACTTTTTAGGATAAGATAGCAATCCAAAGTCATCAACAACAAATATCATGTTCAAAGAAGTTTTTAATAATATTTAGGTAAGAAAAATAGTATTTTCATTTTAATAACAGGTTATGATTTACACTTTTGTACGAATATTTGTCGTAAATTTAACTAATTTATCTGTAACTATACTTTCAGACTTGAAATGAAATGTGTAACATAAAGCACAACATCATATGGCAATTGTTTATCTAATGATGTTAGTAAAATATTATATTGTCGATAAACTTTTGTTAGTTTTTTGATATAAAGTTTAGTGCACAATTGATATGCTACCAATATAGCTATATATATTCTTATCTTTTCATGTCTTTTTTTTTATGGTTCAAGAATATTATAAATTTCAAACGGTTCTATTTGTATTTTATTTTAAATAAATATAAAATAACATATTCAATAAACTTATTATATAATGACAATATATAATACTAAAGTTAAAAAAATTATAATTATAAAATACTATTTTTAATTTATCATGTCAAATTAAAATATAATCTCGTGCATCAGGTTTAACACTAGTAGTAATACAAATGGGGAGCTCATATGCTGACGTGGCGCTCATACGTTGAGTCTAGGAATTTATTTGCTTAAGTGTCGTCACTAGAAATTTTTAGATTTATATTTATAACTTATAAATTATTATTTGCTTAGGTTGTTATTTTTAAATTTTAAATTATTTATTTGGGTTGTTATAATTAGGTTGTTATTTTTAAAATTTTAAATTATTTTATTTAAGTTGTTATTTTTTAAATCTTAGATTGTTTTACTTAGGTTGTTAGTTTTTAAATTTTAAATTATTTTACATAAGTTGTTATTTTTTTAATTTTAAATGATTTGGTTGTAATTATTTTTTATTTCTTTTGTTATAAAAAATATATTTAACATTAAACATTCTATTTGACATAAAAAATAATGGAGTGTGCATTTTTTTGCAACTATGCACATGAATTAAATGCTTTTTTGGGATCCGGCAATAAAGATAAAATTGTTGCCGTATTACAATTTGTTATAGTAAAGTTATATAAGGGTAATATTTATTCATAATTATGTGAATTTTTATATGTGAGCTTTTACTCATTCTTTATGTGAGTTTTTACTCATTTTATATTAAATTAAATTTTTTAGAAAAAATTGTTTTACAGAATTTCATGTATGGCAGAAAGATGTTCTTCAATCTTAAAGAAGTAAATGTCATCCAATTTAAAAATAAGTGGATATATATATTTTTTAATTCTTTATTTTAATATTATATGTATTATCTAACTGATAGGCAAAATTGTGATTTACACTTTTTATAACTCAAATAATTCTTAGTAATGGCTCCAAAAACTTAGTGCACACTACTATGGTTCATTCACATTCTTCACAACTTCGCACAACTAACCAGCAAGTGCACTGGGTCGTCCAAGTAATAAACCTTACGTGAGTAAAGGTCGATTCCACAGAGATTGTTGGTATGAAGCAAGCTATGGTCATCTTATAAATCTCAGTCAGGTGGATTCAAATGGTAATAATAGTTTTCGAATATAAGGATAAATGAACAGAAAATAAAGATAAAAATATTTATGTAAATCATTGGTGAGAATTTCAGATAAGTGTTTGGAGATGCTTTGTCCTTTCTGAATCTCTGCTTTCTTACTGCCTTCCTTCGATCCTTCTTACTCCTTTCCATGGCAAGTTGTATGTAGGGCATCACCGTTGTCAATGGCTACTTCCCATCCTCTCAGTGAAAATGGTCCAAATGCTCTTGTCACAGCACGACTAATCATCTGTCGGTTCTCGATCATGTCAGAATAGAATCCATTGATTCTTTTGCGTCTGTCACTACGCCCAACAATCGCGAGTTTTAAGCTCGTCACAGTCATTCAGTCCCCGAATCCTACTGATGAGCGGATAATTTGTACCCTTTTTGGCATTGTTTTTAGTATGTTTTTAGTATGATCTAGTTAGTTTTTAGTATATTTTTATTAGTTTTTAGTTAAAATTCACTTTTCTGGACTTTACTATGAGTTTGTGTGTTTTTCTGTGATTTCAGGTATTTTCTGGCTGAAATTGAGGGACCTGAGCAAAAATCTGATCCAGAGACTGAAAAGGACTGCAGATGCTGTTGGATTCTGACCTCCCTGCACTCGAAGTGGATTTTCTGGAGCTACAGAAGCCCAATTGGCGCGCTCTCAACGGCGTTGGAAAGTAGACATCCTGGGCTTTCCAGCAATATATGATAGTCCATACTTTGCCCAAGATTTGATGGCCCAAACCGGCGTTCAAAGTCACCCTCAGAAATTCCAGCGTTAAACGCCGGAACTGGCACCTAAATGGGAGTTAAACGCCCAAACTGGCATAAAAGCTGGCGTTTAACTCCAAGAAGAGTCTCTACACGAAAATTCTTCATTGCTCAGCCCAAGCACACACCAAGTGGGCCCGGAAGTGGATTTTTATGTCATTTACTCATCTCTGTACACCTTAGGCTACTAGTTTTCTATATATAGGACCTTTTACTATTGTATTTTCATCTTTGGACATCTAGTTCTTAGATCATTGGGAGGCTGGCCATTCGGCCATGCCTAGACCTTGTTCTTATGTATTTTCAACGGTGGAGTTTCTACACACCATAGATTAAGGTGTGGAGCTCTGCTGTACCTCGAGTATTAATGCAATTACTATTGTTCTTCTATTCAATTCCGCTTGTTCTTTGTCCAAGATATCACTTGTTCTTCAACTTGATGAATGTGATGATCCGTGACACTCATCATTATTCTCACTTATGAACAAGGTGACTGACAACCACTTTTGTTCTACAAGCAACCAAGGCTCTAGTGTTTATCTCTTGGATTCCTGATACACGATGCATGGTTGATCGCCTGACAACCGAGTGCTCGCCTGACAAACGAGCCAGCCATTCCGTGAGATCAGAGTCTTCGTGGTATAGGCGAGAACTGATGGCGGCATTCAAGAGAATCCGGAAAGTCTAACCTTGTCTGTGGTATTCTGAGTAGGATTCAATGATTGAATGACTGTGACGTGCTTCAAACTCCTAGCAGGCGGGGCGTTAGTGACAGACGCAAAAGAATCACTGGATTCTATTCCGGCCTGACCGAGAACCGACAGCTGATTAGCCATATGCTGTGACAGAGCATAGGAACATTTTCACTGAGAGGATGGGAGGTAGCCACTGACAACGGTGAAACCCTTGCATAAGCTTGCCATGGAAAGGAGTAAGAAGGATTGGATGAAGACAGTAGGAAAGCAGAGAGACGGAAGAGAAGGCATCTTCATACGCTTATCTGAAGTTCCTACCAATGAATTACATAAGTACCTCTATCTTTATCTTTATGCTTTATTCGTATATCACTATACCCATTTGAGTCTGCCTGACTAAGATTTACAAGGTGACCATAGCTTGCTTCATACCAACAATCTCCGTGGGATCGACCCTTACTCGCGTAAGGTTTATTACTTGGACGACCCAGTGCACTTGCTGGTTAGTTGTGCAAAATTGTGTAGTGAATCACAATTTCGCGCACCAAGTTTTTGGCGCCGTTGCCGGGGATTGTTTTGTGTATGGACAACTGACGGTTCATCTTGTTGCTTAGATTAGGTATTTTTCTTCAGAGTTCTTAAGAATGAATTCTAGTGTTTCATGATGATCTGTTAAAATCTGGCTGGCTGAGAAGCCATGTCTAATCTTATTGGATCGAGGTTTCAACTGATCATCACAAGAGCTTGTTGATCTCCATCAATCTTGCTATTGGAGCAATGATCTGCTAAGGCTTGGCTGGCCATTGGCCATGTCTAGTGTTTTGGACCGAAGCTTTCTTTGAAAGCTTGGCTGGCTGTGAAGCCATGTCTAATTCCTGGACCGGAGTCTTAGACTAGCATTGCAATGATTCCTGGAATCCAAATTAAGAATTCTGAAACTTTTATTTTCTATTCCCATATAATTTTCGAAAAAAGCACAAAAAAAAATTTCAAAATCATAAAAACCAAAAATATTTTATGTTTCTTGTTTGAGTCTAGTGTCTACTTTTAAGTTTGGTGTCTTGCATGTATTGTTTATTTGATCTTGGTTCTATTTTCAAGTCAATAGTACAGGGAACTGAAGATTCAGAACATGCAGCAGAGGAATTACACAGAAAAAGCTGGGCGTTCAAAACGCCTAGTGAAGAAGGACAGACTGGCGTTTAAACGCCAGCCAGGGTACCTGGTTGGGCGTTTAACGCCCAAAAAGGTAGCATTTTGGGCGTTAAACGCCAGAATGGATACCATTCTGGGCGTTTAACGCCAGGATGGCACAAGGGGGAGGATTTTGTTTTCAAATCAATTTTTTTTTCAAGTTTTCAAAGTTTTTCAAAATCAAATCTTTTTCAAATCATATCTTTTCAATCAAATGTTTTCAAAATCAATTTCTTTCCTTTTTCAAAGATACTTGCTAACAATTAATGATTTGATTGAACATTTCAAGTATGTTGCCTTTTCTGTTGAGAAAGGTTTAATGTTTGAATCATATCTTTTCTTGATAGCCAAGTTATTAATTTTTAAAATCAAATCTTTTTAAAATTATTTTCAAATCATATTTTCTCAATCACATATTTTTAAAATCAATCATATCTTCTTAACCTCATCTTTTTCAAAATAGTTTTCAATCAAATCTTTTTGACTTCTAATTTCAAAATCTTTTTCAAAAATCACTTGATTTCTTTCCCACTCTTATTTTCGAAAATTAATTAGTGTTTTTCAAAATGTTTTCAATTTCTTTAACTTAATTTTCGAAAATTCTCTTCCCCTCTTCCCACATCCTTCTATTTATGGAGTACCACTCCTTCTCAATGCACAATTCGAACTCTCTCTGATTAAGTTCGAATTCTTCTACCTCTTTCTTCTATTTTTTTCTTTTCTTCTGACACCTCAAGGAATCTCCATACTGTGACATAGAGGATTCTACATTTTCTTGTTCTCTTCTCTTTCATATGAGCAGGAGCAGAGACAAAGGCATTCTTGTTGAAGCTGACCCTGAACCTGAGAGGACCTTGAAGCGAAAGCTAAGAGAAGATAAGGCACAATTCTCTATAGAGGACCTAATCGAATTCTTCAAAGAAGAAGAAGACATGGCAGCCGAAAATAACAACAATGCCAACAATGCAAGGAAGGTGCTGGGTGACTTCACTGCACCTACTCCCGACTTCTATGGGAGAAGCATCTCTATCCCTGCCATTGGAGCAAACAACTTTGAGCTTAAGCCTCAATTAGTTTCTCTAATGCAACAGAATTGCAAGTTTCATGGACTTCCATTGGAAGATCCTCATCAGTTTTTAGCTGAATTCTTGCAAATCTGTGACACTGTCAAGACTAATGGGGTAGACCCTGAGGTCTACAGACTTATGCTATTCCCTTTTGCTGTAAGAGACAGAGCTAGGACATGGTTGGACTCACAACCTAAAGAAAGCCTGGACTCATGGGAAAAGCTAGTCAATGCCTTCTTGGCAAAGTTCTTTCCACCTCAAAAATTGAGTAAGCTTAGAGTGGAAGTCCAAACCTTCAGACAAAAGGATGGAGAATCCCTCTATGAAGCTTGGAAAAGATACAAACAATTGATCAGAAAATGTCCATCTGACATGCTTTCTGAATGGAGCATCATAGGTATTTTCTATGATGGTCTCTCTGAACTATCCAAGATGTCTTTGGATAGCTCTGCTGGAGGATCTCTTCATTTGAAGAAGACGCCTACAGAAGCTCAAGAGCTAATTGAAATGGTTGCAAATAACCAATTCATGTACACTTCTGAAAGGAATCCTGTGAACAATGGGACAAATCAGAAGAAAGGAGTTCTTGAGATTGATGCTCTGAATGTCATTCTGGCTCAGAACAAGATATTGACTCAACAAGTCAATTTGATCTCTCAAATTCTGTCTGGAATGCAAAATGCACCAAGCAGTACTAAGGATGCTTCATCTGAAGAAGAAGCCTATGATCCTGAGAACCCTTCAATGGAAGAGGTGAATTACCTAGGAGAACCCTATGGAAACACCTATAATTCTTCATGGAGAAATCACCCAAATTTCTCATGGAAGAATCAAGAGAGACCTCAACAAGGTTTTAACAACAATAATGGTGGTAGAAACAGGTTTAGCAATGGCAAGCCTTTTCCATCATCTTCTCAGCAACAGACAGAGAATTCTAAGCAGGACCACTATGACTTAGCAACCATGGTCTCTGATCTAATCAAAACCACTCAAAGTTTCATGACTGAAACAAGGTCCTCCATTAGAAATTTGGAGGCACAAGTGGGACAGCTGAGCAAGAAAGTTACTGAACTCCCTCCTAGTACTCTCCCAAGCAATACAGAAGAAAATCCAAAAAGAGAGTGCAAGGCCATCAACATGGCCGAATTTGGAGAGGAAGGAGAGGAAGTGAACGCCACTGAGGAAGACCTCAATGGGCGTGCACTGACCTCCACTGAGTTCCCCAATGAGGAACCATGGGAATCTGAGGCTCAGAATGAAACCATAGAGATTCCATTGGACTTACTTCTGCCTTTCATGAGCTCTGATGAGTATTCTTCCTCTGAAGAGGATGAGTATGTCACTGAAGAGCAAGTTGCTAAATACCTTGGAGCAATCATGAAGCTAAATGACAAGTTATTTGGAAATGAGACTTGGGAGAATGAACCTCCTTTGCTCACCAAAGAACTGGATGACTTGTCTAGGCAGAAATTACCTCAAAAGAGACAAGATCCTGGGAAATTTTTAATACCTTGTACCATAGGCAACATGACCTTCAAGAAGGCTCTGTGTGACTTAGGGTCAAGTGTAAACCTCATGCCTCTCTCTGTAATGGAGAAGCTAGGGATCTTTGAGGTGCAAGCTGCAATAATCTCACTGGAGATGGCAGACAACTCAAGAAAACAAGCTCATGGACTTGTAGAGAATGTTTTGGTAAAATTTGAAGACCATTACATCCCTACTGATTTCATAGTCCTAGAGACTGGGAAGTGCATGGATGAATCCATCATCCTTGGCAGACCCTTCCTAGCCACAGCAAAGGCTGTGATTGATGTTGATGGAGGCGAACTGATCATTCAAGTGAATGAAGAATCCTTTGTGTTTAAGGCTCAAGGATATCCCTCTGTCACCATGGAGAGGAAGCATGAAGAGCTTCTCTCAATTCAGAGTCAAACAGAGCCCCCACAGTCAAACTCTAAGTTTGGTGTTGGGAGGCCACAACCAAACTCTAAGTTTGGTGTTGAACCCCCACATTCAAACTCTAAGTTTGGTGTTGGGAGGTTCCAACATTGCTCTGAGTATCTGTGAGGCTCCATGAGAGCCCTCTGTCAAGCTACTGACATTAAAGAAGCGCTTGTTGGGAGGCAACCCAATGATTATATTTTATCTATTTCTCTTTGTTATTTTATGTTTTTTGTAGGTTGATGATCATAAGAAGACACAAAATCAATTGAAAAAGCAAAAACAGAATGAAAAACAGGAAGAAAAACAGCACACCCTGGAGGAAGAACCCACTGGCGTTTAAACGCCAGTGAGGCTAGCAATTGGGCGTTTAACGCCCAGTCTGGCACCATTCTGGGCGTTTAACGCCAGAAAGGGGCACCAGACTGGCGTTAAACGCCAGAAAAGGGCAAGAACCTGGCGTTAAACGCCAGGAATGGGCACAAGCCCGGCGTTTAACGCCAGAAATGGCTCAAAACGTGATTTTGAAAGCCATTTGGTGCAGGGATGACTTTTCCTTGACACCACAGGATCTGTGGACCCCACAAGATCCCCACCAACCCCACCACTCTCTCTCTTCTTCACTCATTCACCAATCACCTCAATACCTCTTCCCCAAAAACCCTTCACCTATCAAATCCCTTCTTTCTCTTCACCATTCACATCCATCCTTCATAAAACCCCACCTACCTCACCATTCAAATTCAAACCACTTTCCCACCCAAACCCACCCTCACTTGACCGAACTTTACCCTCCCCCCTCCTATATACCCTTCTTCACCCCTTCATCTTCACACAACCTAAACACCACTTCTCCCCCTCTTTGGCCGAACACAAAAGCCATTCCCTTCTTCCTCATTTCTTCTTCTTCTACTCTCTTCTTTCTTCTTTTGCTCGAGGACGAGCAAACCTTTTAAGTTTGGTGTGGTAAAAGCGTTGCTTTTTCGTTTTTCCATAACCATTTATGGCATCCAAGGCCGGAGAAACCTCTAGAAAGAGGAAAGGGAAGGCAAAAGCTTCCACCTCCGAGTCATGGGAGATGGAAAGATTCATCTCAAGGGTGCATCAAGACCACTTCTATGAAGTTGTGGCCTTGAAGAAGGTGATCCCCGAGGTCCCTTTTTCACTCAAAAAGGGTGAATATCCGGAAATCCGACATGAGATCCAAAGAAGAGGTTGGGAAATTCTTACCAACCCCATTCAACAAATCGGAATCTTAATGGTTCAAGAGTTCTATGCCAATGCATGGATCACCAAGAACCATGATCAAAGTGTGAACCCGGACCCAAAGAATTATCTTACTATGGTTCGGGGGAAATACTTGGATTTTAGTCCGGAAAGTGTAAGGTTGGCATTCAATTTGCCCATGATGCAAGGAGATGAACACCCTTACACTAGAAGGGTCAACTTTGATCAAAGGTTGGACCAAGTCCTCACAGTCATATGTGAAGAGGGCGCACAATGGAAGAGAGATTCAAGAGGAAAGCCGGTTCAACTGAGAAGGCATGACCTCAAGCCCATCACTAAGAAAAGGATGGAGCAAACAAGAGACCCCTCTCATCATGAGATTCCTGAGATGTCTCAAGGGATGCACTTTCCTCCACAAAACTATTGGGAGCAACTGAACACCTCCCTAGGAGAACTGAGTTCCAACATGGGACAACTAAGGGTGGAGCACCAAGAACACTCCATCATCCTCCATGAAATTAGAGAAGATCAAAGAATCATGAGAGAGGAGCAACAAAGACAAGGAAGAGACATTGAGGAGCTCAAGCACTCCATAGGATCTTCAAGAGGAAGAAAGAGCTGCCATCACTAAGGTGGACCCGTTCTTTAATCTCCTTGTTCTTTATTTTCTGTTTTTTCGAAAATTAATGCTTATGTTTGTCCATGTTTGTGTCTTGTGATCATTAGTGTCTTAGTGTCTATGCCTTAAAGTTATGAATGTCCTATGAATCCATCACCTTTCTTGAATAAACAATGTTCTTAATTGAAAAAGAAAAGAATTGCATGAATTTTGAATTTTATAACAGTTTAATTATTTTGATGTGGTGGCAACACTTTTGTTTTCTGAATGTATGCTTAAACAGTGCATATGTCTTTTGAATTTGTGGTTCATGAATGTTGGCTCTTGAAAGAATGATGAAAAAGGAGACATGTTACTGAGGATCTGAAAAATCATAAAAATGATTCTTGAAGCAAGAAAAAGCAGTGGATACAAAAAAAAAGAGAAGCAAGCAAAAAAAAAAAACGACGAAAAAAAAAAGAAAAAGAAAGAAAAAGAAAGAAAAAGAAAGAAATAAAGTTGTGATCCAAGGCAAGAAGAGTGTGCTTAAGAACCCTGGACACCTCTAATTGGGGACTCTAGCAAAGCTGAGTCACAATCTGAAAAGGTTCACCCAATTATGTGTCTGTGGCATGTATGTACTGGTGGTAATACTGGAAGACAGAGTGCTTTGGGCCACGGCCAAGACTCAATAAGTAGCTGTGTTCAAGAATCATCATACTTAACTAGGAGAATCAATAACACTATCTGGATTCTGAGTTCCTAAAGAAGCCAATCATTCTGAATTTCAAAGGATAGAGTGAGATGCCAAAACTGTTCAGAGGCAAAAAGCTAAGAGCCCCTCATCTAATTAATGCTGATCTTCATAGATGTTTTTAGAGCTCATTGCATATTCTCTTCTTTTTATCTTATTTGATTTTCAGTTGCTTGAGGACAAGCAACAATTTAAGTTTGGTGTTGTGATGAGCGGATAATTTATACGCTTTTTGGCATTATTTTTAGGTAGTTTTTAGTAGGATCTAGCTACTTTTAGGGATGTTTTCATTAGTTTTTATGCAAAATTAACATTTTTGGACTTTACTATGAGTTTGTGTATTTTTCTGTGATTTCAGGTATTTTCTGGCTGAAATTGAGGGACCTGAGCAAAAATCTGATCCAGAGACTGAAAAGGACTGCAGATGCTGTTGGATTCTGACCTCCCTGCACTCGAAGTGGATTTTCTGGAGCTACAGAAGCCCAATTGGCGCGCTCTCAACGGCGTTGGAAAGTAGACATCCTGGGCTTTCCAGAAATATATGATAGTCCATACTTTGCCCAAGATTTGATGGCCCAAACCGGCGTTCAAAGTCACCCTCAGAAATTCCAGCGTTAAACGCCGGAACTGGCACCTAAATGGGAGTTAAACGCCCAAACTGGCATAAAAGCTGGCGTTTAACTCCAAGAAGAGTCTCTACACGAAAATTCTTCATTGCTCAGCCCAAGCACACACCAAGTGGGCCCGGAAGTGGATTTTTATGTCATTTACTCATCTCTGTACACCTTAGGCTACTAGTTTTCTATATATAGGACCTTTTACTATTGTATTTTCATCTTTGGACATCTAGTTCTTAGATCATTGGGAGGCTGGCCATTCGGCCATGCCTAGACCTTGTTCTTATGTATTTTCAACGGTGGAGTTTCTACACACCATAGATTAAGGTGTGGAGCTCTGCTGTACCTCGAGTATTAATGCAATTACTATTGTTCTTCTATTCAATTCCGCTTGTTCTTTGTCCAAGATATCACTTGTTCTTCAACTTGATGAATGTGATGATCCGTGACACTCATCATCATTCTCACTTATGAATAAGGTGACTGACAACCACTTTTGTTCTACAAGCAACCAAGGCTCTAGTGTTTATCTCTTGGATTCCTGATACACGATGCATGGTTGATCGCCTGACAACCGAGTGCTCGCCTGACAAACGAGCCAGCCATTCCGTGAGATCAGAGTCTTCGTGGTATAGGCGAGAACTGATGGCGGCATTCAAGAGAATCCGGAAAGTCTAACCTTGTCTGTGGTATTCTGAGTAGGATTCAATGATTGAATGACTGTGACGTGCTTCAAACTCCTAGCAGGCGGGGCGTTAGTGACAGACGCAAAAGAATCACTGGATTCTATTCCGGCCTGACCGAGAACCGACAGCTGATTAGCCATATGCTGTGACAGAGCATATGAACATTTTCACTGAGAGGATGGGAGGTAGCCACTGACAACGGTGAAACCCTTGCATAAGCTTGCCATGGAAAGGAGTAAGAAGGATTGGATGAAGACAGTAGGAAAGCAGAGAGACGGAAGGGAAGGCATCTTCATACGCTTATCTGAAGTTCCTACCAATGAATTACATAAGTACCTCTATCTTTATCTTTATGCTTTATTCGTATATCACTATACCCATTTGAGTCTGCCTGACTAAGATTTACAAGGTGACCATAGCTTGCTTCATACCAACAATCTCCGTGGGATCGACCCTTACTCGCGTAAGGTTTATTACTTGGACGACCCAGTGCACTTGCTGGTTAGTTGTGCAAAGTTGTGTAGTGAATCACAATTTCGCGCACCACCTACTTAGAATACCACAGACAATGTTTAGACTTTCTAGATTCTCAAGAATGGCCACCAATATTTTAGCTTATACCACGAAGATTCTGATTAAGGAATCCAAGAGATACGCGCTCGATCTAAGGTAGAACGGGAGTGGTTGTCAGGCACGCGTTCATAAGGACGGATGATGATGAGTGTCACGGATCATCACATCCATCAGGGTGAAGTGCAGTGAATATCTTAGAATAAGAATAAGCTTGAATTGAATAGAAGAACAATAGTAATTTCATTAATTCTCGAGGTACAGCAGAGCTCCACACCTTAATCTATGGTGTGTAGAAACTCTACCGTTGAAAATACATAAGTGATGGTCCAGGCATGGCCAAGAGGCCAGCCCCTAAAACGTGATCAATAGTCTCCTAAGATGAAAAATAGATTAAAACTGAGACCAAAGATTAGACGTGGTCAAAAGACGACTAGTACAATAGTAAAAAGTTCTATTTATACTAAACTAGATACTAGGGTTTACAGTAATAAGTCTAAGTGCATAAATCCACTTCCGGGGCCCACTTTGGTGTGTGCTTGGGCTGAGCTTGAGCTTTACACGTGCAGAGACTTCTCTTGGAGTTAAATGCCAAGTTGTAACGTCTTTTTGGCGTTTAACTCTGGTTTGTGACGTGTTTCTCGTGTTTTACTCCAGAATGCAGCATGAAACTGGCGTTGAACGCCAGTTTGCGTCATTTAAACTCGAATAATGTATGGACTATTATCTATTGCTGGAAAGCCCTGGATGTCTACTTTCCAACGCCATTGAGAGCGTTCCATTTGAAGTTCTTTAGCTCTAGAAAATCCATCTCGAGTGCAGGGAGGCCAGAATCCAACAGCATCAGCAGTCCTTTTTCAGCCTGAATCAGATTTTTGCTCAGGTCCCTCAATTTCAGCCAGAAAATACCTGAAATCACAGAAAAATACACAAACTCATAGTAAAGTCCAAAAATGTTAATTTTGCATAAAAACTAATGAAAACATCCCTAAAAGTAGCTAGATCCTACTAAAAACTACCTAAAAATAATGCCAAAAAGCGTATAAATTATCCGCTCATCACAACACCAAACTTAAATTGTTGCTTGTCCTCAAGCAACTGAAAATCAAATAGGATAAAAAGAAGAGAATATACTATAAATCCCAAAATATCAATGAATATTAGTTCTAATTAGATGAGCGGGACTTGTAGCTTTTTGCTTCTGAACAATTTTGGCATCTCACTTTATCCTTTGAAATTTAGAATGATTGGCATCCATAGGAATTCAGAGTTCAGATAGTGTTATTGATTCTCCTAGTTGAGTGTGTTGATTCTTGAACACAGCTACTTTTATGAGTCTTGGCCGTGGCCCTAAGCACTTTATTTTCCAGTATTACCACCGGATACATAAATGCCACAAACACATGACTGGGTGAACCTTTTCAGATTGTGACTCAGCTTTGCTAATGTCCCAGTTAGAGGTATCCAGAGCTCTTAAGCACACTCTTTTTGCTTTGGATCACGACTTTAACTACTCAATCTCAAGCTTTTCACTTGGACCTGCATGCCACAAGCACATGGTTAGGGACAGCTTGATTTAGCCACTTAGACCTGGATTTTATTTCCTTGGGCCCTCCTATCCATTGATGCTCAAAGCCTTGGATCCTTTTTACCCTTGCCTTTTGGTTTTAAGGGCTATTGGGTTTTTCTGCTTATTTTTTTTTTCTTTCTTAAAATTTTTTTTTGCCATTTTTTTTTTCGCAAGCTTTGTTCTTCACTGCTTTTTCTTGCTTCAAGAATCATTTTTTTTTATTTTTCAGATCATCAATAACATTTCTCTTTTTCATCATTCTTTCAAGAGCCAACAATTTTGACATTCATAAACAACAAGATAAAAAATATGCAATGTTCAAGCATTCATTCAGAAAACAAAAAGTATTGTCACCACATCAATATAATTAAACTAATTTCAAGGATGAATTCGAAACTCATGTACTTCTTGTTCTTTTGTATTAAAAACATTTTTCATTTAAGAAAGGTAAATGATTCATGGAATTATTCATAGCCTTAAGACATAGTTACTAAATACTAATGATCATGTAATAAAGACACAAACATAGACAAACATGAAGCTCAAAAAAAAATAAAGAGATAAGAACAAGGAGATTAAGGAATGAGTCCACCTTAGTGAGGGTGGCACCTTCTTCTTGAAGGACCAATGGTGTTCTTGAGCTCTATATTTCTTCCTTGCCTCTGTTGCTTGATCCCTAGTGATTTTGGTGCTCCTATCCTTAGTTGCTCCCAATAATTGTGTGGAGGAAAATGTATTCCCTGAGGTATCTCAGGAATTTCTTGATGAGGGAATTCCTCATGCTCTTATTGAGGTCCATGAGTGGGCTCTCTTGATGTGCAGTCAAATGCTCTACTACTGAGCTATAGACCCTTGAGATAAATCTCTCCATCTCCCATGACTCGGAGGTGGAAGATTTTATCTTCCCTTTCCTTTTTTCTAGAGGTTTCTCCAGCCTTAGGTGCCATAAATGGTTATGGAAAAACAAAAAAGATATGCTTTTACCACACCAAACTTAGAATGTTGCTCGCCCTCGAGCAAAAGAAGAAAGAATAGATGAAGAAGAAGAAGATATGGAGGAGAGGGATAGATGTGTGGGTTTCGGTTTTTTAGGGGGGTTTGGGTGGGAAAGGGATTTTGAATTTGAAGGTAGGTGGGGTTTATGGGGAAGAGTGGATGGATGTGAGTGGTAAATGATATTTGGGGAAGAGTGTTATGAAAAGGTATGAGAGAGAGGGAAAAGGTAGGTTGGGATCCTGTGGGGTCCATAGATCCTGAGGTGTCAAGGATTAATCATCCTTGCACCATTTAGGCGTATAAAATGCCATCTATATGCAATCCTGGCGTTTAACGCCAGATTGATGCTTGTTTCTGGCATTTAACGCCAGCTTTATGCTTGTTTTTGGCAATAAATGCCAGCTTGGTGCTTGTTTTTGGCGTTTAACGCCAGCTTTTCTCAGGGTGCAATCCTGGCGTTTGAACGCCAGCCTGCTGCTTGTTTCTGGCGTTCAACGCCAGCTTCATGCTCTGTTCTGGCGTTCAACGCCAGCCAGATGCACCTTACTGGCGTTTAAACAGTGTAAGCTCTTCCTCCAGGGTGTGCTTTTTCTTCTACTGTTTTTTATTTTGTTTTTAATTTTTGCAATTGTTTTGTGACTCCACATGATCATAAACCTAATAAAACATAAAAGAACAAGAGAAATATAGATAAATAAAGATTGGGTTGCCTCCCAATAAGCGCTTCTTTAATGTCAATAGCTTGACAGTGAGCTCTCATGGAGCTTCACAGATGTTCAGAGCATTGTTGGGACCTCCCAACACCAAACTTAGAGTTTGACTGTGGGGGCTTTGTTTGACTCTGTATTGAGAGAAGTTTTTCATGCTTCCTCTCAATGTTTACAGAAGGATAACCTTGAGCTTTAAACACAAGGTAGTCCCTATTCAATTGAAGGACTAGTTCACCTCTGTCAAAATCAATCACAGCTCCTACTGTGGCTAGGAAGGGTCTTCCAAGGATGATGCATTCATCCTCATCCTTCCTAGTGTCTAAGATTATAAAATCAGCAGGGATGTAAAGGCCTTTAACCTTCACTAACACGTCCTCTACCAATCCATAAGCTTGTTTTATTGACTTGTCTGCCATCTCTAATGAGATTCTTGCAGCTTGTACCTCAAAGATCTCCAGCTTCTCCATTACAGAGAGTGGCATAAGATTTATACTTGACCCCAGGTCACACAGAGCCTTCTCAAAGGTCATGGTGCCTATGGTTCAGGGTATTAAGAATTTACCAGGATCTTGTTTCTTTTGAGGTAGAGTTTGCTGAACCCATGTATCTAGTTCACTAATGAGCAAGGGAGGTTCACCTTTCCAAGTCTCATTACCAAACAACTTGGCATTCAACTTCATGATGGCTCCTAGATATTGAGTAACTTGCTCTTCAGTTACATCTTCATCCTCTTCAGAGGAAGAATAGTTCTCAGAGCTCATGAATGGCAAAAGGAGGTTCAATGGAATCTCTATGGTCTCTAGGTGAGCCTCAGATTCCTTAGGTTCCTCAGTCTGGAACTCCTTTTTGTTCAGAGGATGTCCCAGGAGGTCTTCCTCACTGGAATTCACGTCCTTCTCCTCCTTTGTGCATTCGGCCATATTGATTATATCAATGTCTTTGCACTCTCTTTTTGGATTCTCTTCTGTATTGCTTCGGAGAGTACTAGGAGGAGTTTCAGTGATTTTCTTACTCAGCTGGCCCACTTGTACCTCCAAATTTCTAATGGAGGACCTTGTTTCACTCATGAAACTTAAAATGGCCTTAGACAGATCAGAAACTATGTTTGCTAAGCTAGAGGGGCTCTGCTCAGAATTCTCTGTCTGTTACTGAGAAGACGATGGAAAAGGCTTGCTATTGCTAAGCCTGTTTCTTCCACCATTATTAAAGCCTTGTTAAGGCTTTTGTTGATCCTTTCATGAGAAATTTGGATGATTTCTCTATGAGGAATTATAGGTATTTTCATAAGGTTCACCCATGTAATTTACCTCTGCCATTGCAGGGTTCTCAGGATCATAAGCTTCTTCTTCAGAAGATGCCTCTTTAGTACTGTTGGATGCATTTTGCCATCTATTCAGAATTAGAGAAATCATGTTGACTTGCTGAGTCAACATTTTGTTCTGAGCCAATATGGCATTCAGAGCATCAATTTCAAGAACTCCCTTCCTCTGAGACGTCCCATTACTCACAGGATTCCTCTCAAAAGTGTACATGAATTGGTTGTTTGCAACCATTTCAATAAGTTCTTGAGCTTCTGCTGGCGTTTTCTTTAGGTGAATGGATCCACCTGCAGAATGGTCCAGTGACATCTTAGAGAACTCAGATAGATCATAATAGAATATATCCAGAATGGTCCACTCTGAAAGCATGTCAGCAGGACACTTTTTGGTCAAATGTTTGTATCTTTCCCAAGCTTCATAGAGGGATTCACTATCTTTTTGCTTGAAGGTCTGAACATCCACTCTAAGCTTGCTCAGCTTTTGAGGAGAAAAGAACTTGGCCAAGAAGGCCGTGACCAGCTTATCCCAAGAGTCCAGGCTATCTTTAGGTTGTGAGTCCAACCATGTTCTAGCTTTGTCTCTTACAGCAAAAGGGAAAAACATGAGCCTGTAGACTTCAGGATCTACTCCATTAGTCTTAACAGCCTCACAGATCTGCAAGAACTCAGTTAAAAACTGGTAGGGATCTTCTGATGGAAGTCCATGAAACTTGCAGTTCTGTTGCATTAGAGCAACTAGTTGAAGTTTCAGCTCAAAATTGTTTGCTCCAATGGCAGGGATTGAGATGCTTCTTCCATCAAATTTGGAAGTAGGTGTAGTATAGTCACCAAGCATCCTCCTTACGCCTCCACCATTGTTATTGGGTTCGGCCATGTCTCTTTCTTTTCTTGTTCGAAAATTTCAGTAAGGTTGTCTCTGGATTGTTGTATTTTAGCTTCTCTTAATTTTCTCTTCAGAGTCCTTTCAGGTTCAAGATTAGCTTCAACAAGAATGCCTTTTTCCTTATTCCTGCTCATATGAAAGAGAAGAAAACAAAGAAAATCTGGAATCCTCTATATCACAGTATAGAGATTCCTTTATGTGAGTAGAAGAATAAAAGAATAGAAGAAGGATGAGAAAAATTCGAACACAGATAGAGGAGAGAGTTCGAATTTTTAGATGAAGAGAAGTGTTAGTAAATGAATAAATAAATAGAAAAGAGATGAGAGAGAGGAGAAAATTCAAATTTTAACTAAAAGAGAAAAAATATTTTTGTTTTTATTTTAATTATTATTTAAAATTCGAAAATTAAGAGAAGAGGTAAGATAAAATTAAAATTTAAAATAATTAGTTAATAAAAAAGAATTTTGAAAAAGGGGGAGGTTGATTTTCGAAAATTAGAAAGAGAAAAGTACTTAGGTGGTTTTGAAAAGATAAGAAACAAACAAAAAGTCAATTAGTTAGTTGAAAAAGATTTGAAAATCAATTTAGAAAAGATAAGAAGTTAGAAAAGATTTTTTAAATTGATTTTGAAAAAGATATGATTTGAAAAGATATGATTGAAAATATATTTTGAAAAAGATTTGATTTTTAAAATTAAAATTAATTGCTTGACTAACAAGAAACTAAAAGATATGATTCTAGAATTTAAAGATTGAACTTTTCTTAACAAGAAAGTAACAAACTTCAAATTTTTGAATCAATCACATTAATTGTTAGCAAAGTTTATGAAAATTTGAAATGAAATTAAGAAAAATATTTTTTTAAAAAAATATTTTCAAATTTTTGAAAATCATAAAAAATGAAAAAGATTTGATTTTTGAAAAAAGTTTTGAAAAGATAGGATTTTTTAAAATTGAAATCTTGACTTGACTAACAAGAAACAACTTATTTTAAAAATTTTTGACTAAGTCAACCCAAAATTTCGAATTTTATGAGAGAAATAAGGGAAAGATATTTTTTTATTTTTAAATTTTTAATGAGGAGAGAGAAAAACACAAAAATGACTCACAACATAAAAATTATGAATCAAAACACATGATGCATGCAAAAACACAATGAATGTCAAGATGAACACCAAGAATACTTTGAATGTCAAGATGAACATCAAGATTTTATTTTTGAAAAATTTTCAAGAAAATAAAATATGCAAGACACCAAACTTAGAAATTTTTCATATTTAGACACTAAGAATTCAAAAATGCATATGAGAAATAACAAAAAACACAAAACAAGAAAATATCAAGATCAAACAAGAAGACTTACCAAGAACAACTTGAAGATCATGAAGAACACATGCATAAATTTTAAAAACAAGCAATTGACACCAAACTTAAAAATTGACACTAGACTCAAACAAGAAACACAAAATATTTTTTATTTTTATATTTTATTAATTTTTTTATATTTTTATTTTTTTTTCGAATTTTTTTTTTGAAAAACGAAAACAAAGAAAGAATTTTGAAAGATTTTTGAAAACTTTTTGAAAAGAAAATAAGAAGAAAATTACCTAATCTGAGCAACAAGATGAACCGTCAGTTGTCCATACTCAAACAATCCCTGGCAACGGTGCCAAAAACTTGATAGGCAAAATTGTGATTTACACTTTTTATAACTCGAACAATTTTTAGTAATGGCTCCAAAAACTTGGTGCACACTACTATGGTTCACTCACATTCTTCACAACTTCGCACAACTAACCAGCAAGTGCACTGGGTCATCCAAGTAATAAACCTTACGTGAGTAAGGGTCGATCCCACGGAGATTGTTGGTATGAAGCAAGCTATGGTCATCTTATAAATCTCAGTCAGGTGGATTCAAATGGTAATAATAGTTTTCGAATATAAGGATAAATGAACAGAAAATAAAGATAAAAATACTTATGTAAATCATTGGTGAGAATTTCAGATAAGTGTATGGAGATGCTTTGTCCCTTCTGAATCTCTGCTTTCTTACTGCCTTCCTTCGATCCTTCTTACTCCTTTCCATGGCAAGCTGTATGTAGGGCATCACCGTTGTCAATGGCTACTTCCCATCCTCTCAGTGAAAATGGTCCAAATGCTCTTGTCACAGCACGGCTAATCATCTGTCGGTTCTCGATCATGTCGGAATAGAATCCATTGATTCTTTTGCGTCTATCACTACGCCCAACAATCGCGAGTTTGAAGCTCGTCACAGTCATTCAATCCCTGAATCCTACTCGGAATACCATAGACAATGTTTAGACTTTCTGGATTCTCAAGAATGGCCGCCAATAATTCTAGCTTATACCACGAAGATTCTGATTAAGGAATCCAAGAGATACGCGCTCGATCTAAGGTAGAACGGGAGTGGTTGTTAGGCACGCGATCATAAGGACGGATGATGATGAGTGTCACGGATCATCACATCCATCAGGGTGAAGTGTAGCGAATATCTTAGAATAAGAATAAGCTTGAATTAAATAGAAGAACAATAGTAATTGCATTAATTCTCGAGGTACAGCAGAGCTCCACACCTTAATCTATGGTGTGTAGAAACTCTACCGTTGAAAATACATAAGTGATGGTCCAGGCATGGTGGTGCGCGAAATTGTGATCACTACAACTTCACACAACTAACCAGCAAGTGCACTGGGTCGTCCAAGTAATACCTTACGTGAGTAAGGGTCGATCCCACGGAGATTGTTAGCATTGAAGCAAGCTATGGTCATCTTGTAAATCTTAGTCAGGCAAACTCAATTGTTTATGATGATGAACGAAAATAACATAGAAGATAAAGATAGTGATACTTATGTATATCATTGGTGTAGGAGCTTCAGACAAGCGTATGAAGATGCCTTCCCTTCCGTCTCTCTGCTTTCCTACTGCCTTCATCCAATCCTTCTTACTCCTTTCCATGGCAAGCTCATGTAGGGTTTCACCGTTGTCAGTGGCTACCTCCCATCCTCGCAGTGAAAGCTAATGCTCAAGCACTCTGTCACAGTGCGGCCAATCACCGGTTCGGTTCCCGCTCCTACTGGAATAGAATCCCTCTTTTGCGTCTGTCACTAACGCCCAGCAGGTTAGAGTTTGAAGCACGTCACAGTCATTCAATCATTGAATCCTACTTAGAATACCACAGACAAGGTTAGACCTTCCGGATTCTCTTGAATGCCGCCATCAGTTCTTGCCTATACCACGAAGACTCTGATCTCACGGAATGGCTGGCTCGTGTGTCAGGCGAGCACTCGGTTGTCAGGCGATCAACCATGCATCGTGTTATCAGGAATCCAAGAGATATTCACTAAGCCTCAGATGCTTGTAGAACAAGAATGGTTGTCAGTCACCTTGTTCATGGGTGAGAAGGATGATGGGCGTCAATCATCACCTTCATCAAGTTGAAGAACAAGTGATATCTTGGATAAAGAACAAGCGGAATTGAATGGAAGAACAATAGTAATTGCATTAATACTCGAGGTACAGCAGAGCTCCACACCTTAATCTATGGTGTGTAGAAACTCCACCGTTGAAAAATACATAAGCATAAGGTCTAGGCATGGCCGAATGGCCAGCCTCCCAATGATCTAAGATAGCATAAAACGAAGATAGCTACCAAAGTCCTCTAATACAATAGTAAAAGGTCCTATTTATAGATAACTAGTAGCCTAAGGTGTACAAAGATGAGTAAATGACATAAAAATCCACTTCCGGGCCCACTTGGTGTGTGCTTGAGCTGAGCAATGAAGCATTTTCGTGTAGAGACTCTCCTTGGAGTTAAACGCCAGCTTTAGTGCCAGTTTGGGCGTTTAACTCCCAATTAGGTGCCAGTTCCGGCGTTTAACGCTGGAATTTCTTGAGGTGACTTTGAACGCCGGTTTGGGCCATCAAATCTCGGGCAAAGTATGGACTATTATATATTGCTGGAAAGCCCAGGATGTCTACTTTCCAACGCCGTTGAGAGCGCGCCAATTGGGCTTCTGTAGCTCCAGAAAATACACTTCGAGTGCAGGGAGGTCAGAATCCAACAGCATCTGCAGTCCTTTTGAGTCTCTGAATCAGATTTTTGCTCAGATCCCTCAATTTCAGCCAGAAAATACCTGAAATCACAGAAAAACACACAAACTCATAGTAAAGTCCAGAAAAGTGAATTTTAATTAAAAACTAATAAAAATATACTAAAAACTAACTAAAAGATACTAAAAACATACTAAAAACAATGCCAAAAAGCATACAAATTATCCGCTCATCACAACACCAAACTTAAATTGTTGCTTGTCCCCAAGCAACTAAAAATCAAATAAGATAAAAAGAAGAGAATATGCAATGAACTCCAAAAACATCTATGAAGATCAGTATTAATTAGATGAGCGGGGCTTTTAGCTTTTTGTCTCTGAATAGTTTTGGCATCTCACTCTATCCTTTGTAATTCAGAATGATTGGCTTCTTTAGGAACTTAGAATCCAGATAGTGTTAATGATTCTCCTAGTAAAGTATGATGATTCTTGAACATAGCTATTTATTGAGTCTTGGCTGTGGCCCAAAGCACTCTGTCTTCCAGTATTACCACCGGATACATACATGCCACAGACACATAATTGGGTGAACCTTTTCAGATTGTGACTCAGCTTTGCTAAAGTCCCCAATTAGAGGTGTCCAGGGTTCTTAAGCACACTCTTATTGCCTTGGATCACAACTTTATTTCTTTCTTTTTCTTTCTTCTCTTTTTTTTTCTTTTTTTTCTTTTTTTTTCGGTTTTTTTTTTTCGTTTGCTTCCTTCTTTTTCTTGCTTCAAGAATCATTTTCAATGATTTTTCAGATCCTCAGTAACATGTCTCCTTTTTCATCATTCTTTCAAGAGCCAATATTCATGTACCACAAATTCAAAAGACATATGCACTGTTCAAGCATACATTCAGAGAACAAAAGTGTTGCCACCACATCAAATTAATTAAACTACTATAAAATTCAGAATTCATGCAATTCTTTTCTTTTTCAATTAAGCACGTTTTTATTCAAGAAAGGTGATGGATTCATAGGACATTCATAACTTTAAGGCATAGACACTAAGACACTAATGATCACAAGACACAAACATGGATAAACATAAGCATAAAATCCGAAAAACAGAAGAATAAAGAACAAGGAAATCAAAGAACGGGTCCACCTTAGTGATGGCGGCTCTTTCTTCCTCTTGAAGATCCTATGGAGTGCTTGAGCTCCTCAATGTCTCTTCCTTGTCTTTGTTGCTCCTCCCTCATGATTCTTTGGTCTTCTCTAATTTCATGAAGGATGATGGAGTGTTCTTGATGCTCCACCCTTAGTTGTCCCATGTTGGAACTCAACTCTCCTAGGGAGGTGTTTAGTTGCTCCCAATAATTTTGTGGAGGAAAGTGCATCCCTTGAGGAATCTCAGGGATCTCTTGATGAGAGGGGTCTCTTGTGTACTCCATCCTTTTCTTTGTGATGGGCTTATCCTCATCAATGGGGGTATCTCCTTCTATGTCAACTCCAACTGAATAACAGAGGTGACAAATGAGATGAGGAAAGGCTAGCCTTGCCAAGGTGGAAGACTTGTCCGCCACTTTGTAGAGTTCTTGGGCTATAACCTCATGAACTTCCACTTCTTCTCCAATCATGATGCTATGAATCATGATGGCCCGGTCTATGGTAACTTCGGACCGGTTGCTAGTGGGAATGATTGAGCGTTGAATGAACTCTAACCATCCTCTAGCCACGGGCTTGAGGTCATGCCTTCTTAATTGAACCGGCTTTCCTCTTGAATCTTGCTTCCATTGTGCGCCCTCTTCACATATGATTGTGAGGACTTGGTCCAACCTTTGATCAAAGTTGACCCTTCTAGTGTAAGGATGTTCATCTCCTTGCATCATAGGCAAGTTGAACGCCACCCTCACACTCTCCGGACTAAAATCCAAGTATTTCCCCCGAACCATAGTGAGATAATTCTTTGGATTCGGGTTAACACTTTGGTCATGGTTCTTGGTGATCCATGCATTGGCATAGAACTCTTGAACCATCAAGATTCCGACTTGTTGAATGGGGTTGGTGAGTACTTCCCAACCTCTTCTTCGGATCTCATGGCGGATCTCCGGATATTCACCCTTTTTGAGTGAAAAGGGGACCTCGGGGATCACCTTCTTCAAGGCCACAACTTCATAGAAGTGGACTTGATGCACCCTTGAGAGGAATCTATCCATCTCCCATGACTCGGAGGTGGAAGCTTTTGCCTTCCCTTTCCTCTTTTTAGAGGTTTCTCCGGCCTTGGATGCCATAAATGGTTATGGAAAACGAAAAAGCAACGCTTTTACCACACCAAACTTAAAATGTTTGCTCGTCCTCGAGCAAAAGAAGAAAGAAGAGAGTAGAAGAAGAAGAAATGAAGAAGAGGGAGATGGTGGTGTATTCGGCCAAAGAGGGGGAGAAGTGGTGTTTAGGTTGTGTGAAAATGAAGGGTTGAAGAAGGGTATATATAGGAGAGAGAGGGGGTAATGGTTCGGCCATTATGGGTGGGTTTGGGAGGGAAAGTGGTTTGAATTTGAAGGGTGAGGTTGGTGGGGTTTTATGAAGGATGGATGTGAGTGGTGAAGAGAAAGATGGGATTTGATAGGTGAAGGGTTTTTGGGGAAGAGGTTTTGAGGTGATTGGTGAGTGGGGGAAGAAGAGAGAGAGTGGTGGTGGGGTCCTGTGGGGTCCACAGATCCTGTGGTGTCAAGGAAAAGTCATCCCTGCACCAAGTGGCATCAAAATTCACGTTTTGAGCCATTTCTGGCGTTAAACGCCGGGCTGGTGCCCATTCCTGGCGTTTAACGCCAGGTTGTTGCCCTTTACTGGCGTTTAACGCCAGTCTGGTGCCCCTTTCTGGCGTTAAACGCCCAGAATGGTGCCAGACTGGGCGTTAAACGCCCAACAGCTAGCATTACTGGCGTTTGAACGCCAGCTTCTTCTCCTCCAGGGTGTGCTGTTTTTCTTCCTGTTTTTCATTCTGTTTTTGCTTTTTTTCATTGTTTTTATGACTTCTTATGATCATCAACCTACAAAAAAAAGATAAAATAACAAAAGAAAATAGTTAACTCTAAAACATTGGGTTGCCTCCCAACAAGCGCTTCTTTAATGTCATTAGCTTGACAGAGGACTCCCATGGAGCCTCAGAAATACTCAGAACCGTGTTGGAACTTCCCAACACCAAACTTAGAGTTTGAATGTGGGGGTTCAACACCAAACTTAGAGTTTGGTTGTGGCCTCCCAATACCAAACTTAGAGTTTGACTGTGGGGGCTCTGCTTGGCTCTGTTTTGAGAGAAGCTCTTCATGCTTCCTCTCCATGATGACAGAGGGATATCCTTGAGCCTTAAACACAAAGGATTCTTCATTCACTTGAATGATCAACTCTCCTCTATCAACATCAATCACAGCCTTTGCTGTAGCTAGGAAGGGTTGCCAAGGATGATGGATTCATCCATGCACTTCCCAGTCTCTAGGACTATGAAATCAGTAGGGATGTAGTGGTCTTCAATCTTTACCAAAACATTCTCTACAAGTCCATGAGCTTGTTTTCTTGAGTTGTCTGCCATCTCCAATGAGATTCTTGCAGCTTTTACCTCAAAGATCCCTAATTTCTCCATTACAGAGAGGGGCATGAGGTTTACACTTGACCCCAAGTCACACAAGGCCTTCTTGAAGGTCATGGTGCCTATGGTGCAAGGTATAGAAAACTTTCCAGGATTCTGCCTCTTTTGGGGCAGTTTCTGCCTAGACAAGTTATCCAGTTCTTTGGTGAGCAAGGGAGGTTTATCTTCCCAAGTCTCATTTCCAAATAACTTGTCATTTAGCTTCATGATTGCTCCAAGATATTTAGCAACTTGCTCTTCAGTGACATACTCATCCTCTTCAGAGGAAGAATACTCATCAGAGCTCATGAAAGGCAGAAGTAAGTCCAATGGAATCTCTATGGTCTCATTTTGAGCCTCAGATTCCCATGGTTCCCCATTGGGGAACTCAGAGGAGATTGGTGCACGCCCATTGAGGTCTTCCTCAGTGGCGTCCACCTCCTCTCTTTCCTCTCCATATTCGGCCATGTTTATGGCTTTGCACTCCCCTTTTAGATTTTCTTCTGTATTACTTGGGAGAGTACTAGGAGGGAGTTCAGTAACTTTCTTACTCAGCTGACCCACTTGTCCTTCCAAATTCCTAATGGAGGACCTTATTTCATTCATGAAACTTTGAGTGGTTTTGATTAGATCAGAGACCATTGTTGCTAAGTCAGAGGTATTCTGCTTAGAATTCTCTGTCTGTTGCTGAGAAGATGATGGAAAAGGCTTGTTATTGCCAAGCCTGTTTCTTCCACCATTATTGTTATTGAAACCTTGTTGAGGTCTCTCTTGATTCTTCCATGAGAAATTTGGGTGATTTCTCCATGAAGAATTATAGGTGTTTCCATAGGGTTCTCCTAGGTAATTCACCTCTTCCATTGAAGGGTTCTCAGGATCATAAGCTTCTTCCTCAGATGAAGCATCCTTAGTACTGCCAGGTGCATTTTGCATTCCAGACAGACTTTGAGAAATCAAATTGACTTGTTGAGTCAATATCTTATTCTGAGCCAGTATGGCATTCAGAGTGTCAATCTCAAGAACTCCTTTCTTCTGACTAGTCCCATTGTTCACAGGATTCCTTTCAGAAGTGTACATGAATTGGTTATTTGCAACCATTTCAATTAGTTCCTGAGCCTCTGTAGGCGTCTTCTTCAGATGAAGAGATCCTCCAGCAGAGCTATCCAAAAACATCTTGGATAGTTCAGAGAGACCATCATAGAAAATACCTATGATGCTCCATTCAGAAAGCATGTCTGAGGGACATCTTCTGATTAATTGTTTGTATCTTTCCCAAGCTTCATAGAGGGATTCTCCATCCTTCTGTCTGAAGGTTTGGACTTCCACTCTAAGCTTACTCCATCTTTGTGGTGGAAAGAACTTTGCCAAGAAGGCATTGACTAGCTTTTCCCAAGAGTCCAGGCTTTCTTTAGGTTGAGAATCCAACCATATTCTAGTTCTGTCTCTTACAGCAAAAGGGAATAGCATCAGTCTATAGACCTCAGGGTCAACCCCATTAGTCTTGACTGTGTCACAGATTTGCAAGAACTCAGCTAAAAACTGATGAGGATCTTCCATTGGAAGTCCATGGAACTTGCAATTCTGTTGCATTAGAGAAACTAATTGAGGCTTAAGCTCAAAGTTGTTTGCTCCAATGGCAGGGATAGAGATGCTTCTCCCATAGAAATCAGGAGTAGGTGCAGTGAAGTCACCAAGCACCTTCCTTGCATTGTTGGCATTGTTGTTGTTTTCGGCTGCCATGTGTTCTTCTCCTTTGAAGAATTCGGTCAGGTCCTCTAAAGAGAGTTGTGCCTTGGCTTCTCTTAGCTTTCGCTTCAAGGTTCTCTCAGGTTCAGGGTCAGCTTCAACAAGAATGCCTTTGTCTCTGTTCCTGCTCATAAGAAAGAGAAGAGAACAAGAGAAATGTGGAATCCTCTATGTCACAGTATAGAGATTCCTTGAAGTGTCAGAGGAAAAGAAAAATAGAAGAAGATAAGGTAGAAGAATTCGAACTTGATTAGATAGGGTTCGAATTGTGCATTAAGGAGGAGTAGTACTCCATAAATAGAAGGATGTGGGAAAGAGGGAAGAGGATTTTCGAAAATTAATTAGAAAGATGTTAAAAACATTTTAAAAATTGATGATAATTTTCGAAAATTGAAAGTGGAAAAGAAATCAAGTGATTTTTGAAAAAGATTTTGAAATTAGAAATCAAAAAGATTTGATTGAAAACTATTTTGAAAAAGATGAGGTTAAAAAGATTTGATTGAAGAGTTATGGTAAAAAAAATGTGATTGAGAAGATATGATTTGAAAACAATTGTAAAAGACATGTTTTGAAAATAATTTTAAAAGATTTGATTTGAAAATTAATGACTTGCCTAACAAGAAAAGATATGATTCAAACATAAAACCTTCCTTAACAGAAAAGGCAAAAAATGTTCAATCAAATCATTAATTGTTAGTAAGTATCTTTGAAAAAGGAAAGAAATTGATTTTGAAAACATTTGATTGAAAAGATATGATTTGAAAAAGATTTGATTTTGAAAAACTTTGAAAACTTGAAAAAAAAATTGATTTGAAAACAAATCTTCCCCTAGCACCATCCTGGCGTTAAACGCCCAGAATGGTATACATTCTGGCGTTTAACGCCCAAAATGCTACCTCTTTGGGCGTTAAACGCCCAACCAGGTGCCCTGGCTGGCGTTTAAACGCCAGTCTGTCTTCTTCACTGGGCATTTTTGAATGCTCAGCTTTTTCTGTGTAATTCCTCTGCAGTATGTTCTGAATCTTCAATTCTTTGTATCATTGACTTGAAAAGACACAAATTAAAAATATTTTTGGATTTTTAATAATCAAAATGCAACAAGAATCAAATAACAATGCATGCAAGACACCAAACTTAGCAGTTTGTGTACTACTGACACTATATGAAACACCAAGATACTCAAGTCAATAGAATTTAAAGATCAAAACAAAGAATTATATGCATGGATTCGAAAGATATAACAAAAACATGCATTTGACACCAAACTTAAGATGAGACTCTAGACTCAAGCAAGAAACATAAAATCTTTTTGGTTTTTATGATTTTGTGAATTTTTTTTTTGTGTTTTTCGAAAATTAAGTGGAAAAAGATATCAAAATTCTTAATGAGAATTCCAGGAATCAGTGCAATGCTAGTCTAAGACTCCGGTCCAGGAATTAGACATGGCTTCACAGCCAGCCAAGCTTTCAAAGAAAGCTTCGGTCCAAAACACTAGACATGACCAAAGGTCAGCCAAGCCTTAGCAGATCACTGCTCCAAAAGCAAAATTGATGAAAATCAACAAGCTCTTGTGGTGATAAGTTGAAACCTCGGTCCAATCAGATTAGACATGGCTTCTCAGCCAGCCAGATTTCAACAAATCATCATGAAACTCTAGAATTCATCTTCAAGAATTTCAAAAAAAAATAAATACCTAATCTAAGCAACAAGATGAACCGTCAGTTGTCCAAACTGAACAATCCCTGGCATTGTTACCAAAAGCTTGCTCAAAACTTGAACAATCCCCGGCAACGGCGCCAAAAACTTGGTGCGCGAAATTGTGATCACTACAACTTCACACAACTAACCAGCAAGTGCACTGGGTCGTCCAAGTAATACCTTACGTGAGTAAGGGTCGATCCCACGGAGATTGTTAGCATTGAAGCAAGCTATGGTCATCTTGTAAATCTTAGTCAGGCAAACTCAATTGTTTATGATGATGAACGAAAATAACATAGAAGATAAAGATAGTGATACTTATGTATATCATTGGTGTAGGAGCTTCAGACAAGCGTATGAAGATGCCTTCCCTTCCGTCTCTCTGCTTTCCTACTGCCTTCATCCAATCCTTCTTACTCCTTTCCATGGCAAGCTCATGTAGGGTTTCACCGTTGTCAGTGGCTACCTCCCATCCTCGCAGTGAAAGCTAATGCTCAAGCACTCTGTCACAGTGCGGCCAATCACCGGTTCGGTTCCCGCTCCTACTGGAATAGAATCCCTCTTTTGCGTCTGTCACTAACGCCCAGCAGGTTAGAGTTTGAAGCACGTCACAGTCATTCAATCATTGAATCCTACTTAGAATACCACAGACAAGGTTAGACCTTCCGGATTCTCTTGAATGCCGCCATCAGTTCTTGCCTATACCACGAAGACTCTGATCTCACGGAATGGCTGGCTCGTGTGTCAGGCGAGCACTCGGTTGTCAGGCGATCAACCATGCATCGTGTTATCAGGAATCCAAGAGATATTCACTAAGCCTCAGATGCTTGTAGAACAAGAATGGTTGTCAGTCACCTTGTTCATGGGTGAGAAGGATGATGGGCGTCAATCATCACCTTCATCAAGTTGAAGAACAAGTGATATCTTGGATAAAGAACAAGCGGAATTGAATGGAAGAACAATAGTAATTGCATTAATACTCGAGGTACAGCAGAGCTCCACACCTTAATCTATGGTGTGTAGAAACTCCACCGTTGAAAAATACATAAGCATAAGGTCTATTTAAGATAGCATAAAACGAAGATAGCTACCAAAGTCCTCTAATACAATAGTAAAAGGTCCTATTTATAGATAACTAGTAGCCTAAGGTGTACAAAGATGAGTAAATGACATAAAAATCCACTTCCGGGCCCACTTGGTGTGTGCTTGGGCTGAGCAATGAAGCATTTTCGTGTAGAGACTCTCCTTGGAGTTAAACGCCAGCTTTAGTGCCAGTTTGGGCGTTTAACTCCCAATTAGGTGCCAGTTCCGGCGTTTAACGCTGGAATTTCTTGAGGTGACTTTGAACGCCGGTTTGGGCCATCAAATCTCGGGCAAAGTATGGACTATTATATATTGCTGGAAAGCCCAGGATGTCTACTTTCCAACGCCGTTGAGAGCGCGCCAATTGGGCTTCTGTAGCTCCAGAAAATCCACTTCGAGTGCAGGGAGGTCAGAATCCAACAGCATCTGCAGTCCTTTTGAGTCTCTGAATCAGATTTTTGCTCAGATCCCTCAATTTCAGCCAGAAAATACCTGAAATCACAGAAAAACACACAAACTCATAGTAAAGTCCAGAAAAGTGAATTTTAATTAAAAACTAATAAAAATATACTAAAAACTAACTAAAAGATACTAAAAACATACTAAAAACAATGCCAAAAAGCATACAAATTATCCGCTCATCACATGGCCAAGAGGCCAGCCCCCAAAACATGATCAATAGTCTCCTAAGATGAACAATAGATTAAAACTGAGACCAAAGATTAGACGTGGTCAAAAGATGACTAGTACAATAGTAAAAAGTTCTATTTATACTAAACTAGCTACTAGGGTTTACAGAAATAAGTCTAAGTGCAGAAATCCACTTCTGGGGCCCACTTTGGTGTGTGATTGGGCTGAGCTTGAGCTTTACACGTGCAGAGGCTTCTCTTGGAGTTAAACGCCAAGTTGTAACGTCTTTTTGGCGTTTAACTCTGGTTTGTGACGTGTTTCTGGAGTTTTACTCCAGAATGCGGCATGGAACTGGCGTTGAATACCAGTTTGCGTCATCTAAACTTTGAACAAGGTATGGACTATTATATATTGTTGGAAAGCCCTGGATGTATACTTTCCAACGCCGTTGAGAGCGCACCATTTGAAATTCTGTAGCTCCAGAAATTCTATCTCAAGTGCAGGGAGGTCAGAATCTAACAGCATCAGCAGTCCTTTTTCAGCCTGAATCAGATTTTTGCTCAGGTCCCTCAATTTCAGCCAGAAAATACCTGAAATCACAGAAAAATACACAAACTCATAATAAAGTCCAGAAATATGAATTTTGCATAAAAACTAATGAAAACATCCCTAAAAGTAGCTAGATCCTACTAAAAACTACCTAAAAACAATGCCAAAAAGCGTATAAATTATCCGCTCATCACTAACGTTGTTTTTTTTCACTTTATTTATCTAGTTTTGTAAGATTTGAAGAACCTAGGGGAAATATCGGCATTCCAAATGAGGCTGCATTCTTAAAAATTTATCAAGACAAAATCATTGAGCAGTTAAAAGAATTAGATACGGTAATTTTTTTCTCTAAAAAAATTGAGAAAAAAATTAATTTAAATCTATTGTACATTGATTATTTTTGTTTCTTCATCTTATTTATTTAGATATATATTTTAGATTTAAAAATTCACCAAATTCAGAAGATTTAAATCATTAAGTTTTTTTTCAGAATGCTATTTGTGTTGTCTTGGCAACAAGTTCACATATGCTTTTACAAAAACTTTCAAATGTTCAAGTTGTGGTCGTCTCCTTTTATCCATAACTCCAAGGTTATTTATTTATTTTTAAATTTAAAGTCTAATCATAATGGATTAGATATTGAATAAGTCTATGTTTAACCTTTTGTTATGCTGTTTTTTTTATTAAGCAGGTACTGAATAAAACTTGGTGTCATTGATGACTCTAATTGTGTATGTTTCGTAGTCTTTGACAAGGAGGCAAAACAAGTTTTGGGAAAGAGCTGTGTAGAGATACTTGATCCACTCTTATCGGTAAGTTCTAACCAATATTTATTTCTAAAAACATTAGTGAAGATATTTTTAATGTTAATTTTTATATTATTTATTATTAATATATTATGTAATACCTTGCAAAAAGGAGATCTATCGGATACACCTATATTTTTACTCAACCTAATTGATAAGACCTTCCTCTTCATCGTTGAAGTTCAAATATCTGATAATCCACATTTTTCACCTTCTTATAAAGTTAAGAAGATAACTGATAATGTAGACCTCATAAATAAATTCAAAAAGGCTCATCCTGTTCAAATTGTGAGTATAGTTATAAGTGTACTTTCTATTAAAAATCAGTTTATTTTTCTCTTGGTCATTAGTAGTATCTAATTTATAAAGAATTAATAACTAATTATAATTTTAGGATGTTGACTACACCGGTGATTTTCTTCCAACTTCAAAAGCATCCTCAATCATTGAAGGGTAGAAAGTAGAAGGTGTTAATGTATTTGTTCAAAAAATGATTTTTTTATTTTTTCAAAGTTAGATCTTTATTTTATTAAAAAAATATTATTGAGATAAAATCAAAGGTGATAAGGAAGTTTTTAATTTAGCGTAGTATTTTGTATAGAATTTGTTGCTTGAATTTTCTAATGAAGTTGCGGACAATGATGAATCTGAAGTGTTGGAAAATGCTATTACACCAATCAAGCGACTATCCTCGGAGTCGGAAGATTCGAAGGTGCAAGGAGATACCTCAACTTGCAAGAAGATCAAGATTGAGAATAAAACTTGAGAATTTGGATGCACATATTTTAGAATCTCTTTTAGAGTATATCTAATAGAATAATGCCAAGCATATGTTTATTTTGGTGGAAACATTATCTTTTCTTGAGTTGTTATTTTTTCTTTGGTTCTTTTGGATTTTTATGTTTAGAATGTAGAACTTTTTTAAATATAAATTAAAGTTATTTGGTTATTACTTGTGGTTTTATTTTTAATTCGATTCACACTATTGATATTCTGTTAATTTCTAATTTAGTATTTAATGTCATAAAGTTATTAATTTCTCATATAAATTATTGTTGATATAATTAAGTTAGTTATTGATTTTTAATGTGTACTTATTTTAAAAAAATCTAATTATAATTTTTAATTAAAATATTATGTTTAAAATTTAAAATTTAAATTTAAATAAACTTTTTTTTTAATTTTTAAGTAAGTGATTGGGTTTGAGAACATTTTTTAAAATTTTATATAATTTATAAGTTACTATGCTATTTACAAAAGATTATATTAAAGTAAATAGAATTACCAGTCTTATTAAAATGTGGGGTTATTTATACTATTTAAAAGAAAATTTTGATTTGACATTTTTCTATACTTAATTCCGTTTTTAATGTTGTTCCGACAAAATTGAATTACTTTAGGAAATTTTATTTAAAAATTTAAAATTTGTACTAGCTAATTAGAAAACTCTATTTAAAAATTTGAAATTTGAAATTCTAATACTAATTTTTAATTCAGTGACTTCTTAACCATTTCGATTTTTAAATTTTAATTTTTTTACTTGCCACATTTATAAATTTTCTCTTTACTCAATTTATATTGTTATCTTTTAAATTGTTTCTGCACAATAGAAGTACGTTCATTTTTTTCTCCCTTGATGGTAATCAGTGGCTAAGAAAAGAGGGGGTTGAATCTTAGCCCCTTTTTGCTTAGTAACACTTGCTGTCTTTTAAAATGTCTTGAGGAGATATTTTTGCTTTTTGTCTCGTACCTAGTCAAGAGACATTTTCTTTTTGTCTCGTAACCAGGCAAGAGATATTCTTTAGTTTTGTCTCCTATGCAGCAGAAACAGAAATGGAGTAGAAGAGAGAGAGAATCATACCAAGAAGTATCCTGGTTCAGCTGCTAAGTGCAATGCAGCCTACATCCAGTCTTCATCACAACAATGATGGAATTTCACTATAATCATGCAGATTACAGACACCAATTCTCCCTAGGAACTACCCTTCCTATCTGGGACAAGTCCTAAATCTATCCCCAATCCTGAACTTGACTTGGTCACCTACCAATCTTTCAACTGCTAAGTGCTAACCCAACTTGCAAGGAGATTCCCACAAAATCATGAAACACAACACAGATGTACAAAGGACCTGTAGGACATCTATGGATTTTTCTTTTAATTTTGTATACTCAGTCTTTTTCTGCTCTATGGCTTTTTCATATAAACTTCACTGTTTACCTTTTTCCATGAGACTCAAGACAGACAAAACTGAACAGAAAATTACAACATGATACACATTGAAGGGGAAGAACTTCTGTTAGCTTGGGTAGCTATGAGAACTCTGTGCTTTCATTCTTTTCTCCTTGCCTCAAGCCTTCGTTGTTCACCCTTATTATAGAAGGGAAAGCCTCCAAGGTTAAAACTGGTCCAGCCGAGCCAACTTCTTCTTCTTCAATAACAAACTGGTTCGGACAGAGAGAGAAGAGAGGGAACTGAATGCATAATCCATCATGCAATTACCTCTTCCTCATCCCATCACTTCAACCTTCATCAATCTGAGCCTTCCATCTTGACTTGGTCCCCAAGAATGGTTTCTTACCCTTGATGAACCCTTGATCCTTGACAGCTCCATCTGCTCTATCTTCTTCTTCTTCCTCACGTAGCTACAGCAGCTACCTCCTGTGATGGATAAACAAAAGTAGAGACGAGCCATACCCCAGGGATCTTCTTCTCTAACCGAGTTGGATCTTCCACCATGTCTAGGCATGGTGATCCTGAGACTTCTTCACCTGGTCTTACCATAAGTGGCAAAGATCTCAGCCACGCTAATTACTGTAGATCTTCTTTTTGCTAAGGACATCATCACCTTAGCCTTTTTCTTGCTTCTAGCTTCTTCTTTCTTCTTTTGATTACTTGCTTTTACCATCTTCTTCTCTGACAATGAGGTGACCGAATACAAAGAGGGAGAAGAGAGAGAAGAGTGAGAAGCTTTCAAAGAAAATAAAGAAGAAAATTAAAATCAATTACACTCAATTAAAAACCCACTTCCCTCTTTCATGCTTTGTAACGTGTAGAAATTAAATGCCATCAAATCAATTACATTTTCTCTCTCATGTTACCAATGTCAGTATTAACTCCATTTAATCAAATTTTGAATTCCATCAAATGAAGGGTGTGGTATTCGTGGAAGCATGTATCTCTTTCCTTCTTTCCTTTTTAATTCGGACCAAGCTTTGTTGGTCTTGCATCATAGTGATTTTTGGGTTGTACCATTATTTCCTAGCCCAATGCAAGTTGCCTAATAAAATAATTCAGCCATAGATAGAATTTCTTGCACAAGGCTGATTATCTTTTTGGGCTTCATGTTTTCTTTAGGTCCAATGACAAATGTGAACTAAAATTCAAATTAATAATTTTGTAATTAATTAATAATGTTTGATCATCATATTAATTTGAAATTTTCCAAACTCATCAATCTCCTCCTTGATGAAAAACATTATTAAAAATGGAAATAAAAAGAGTAGGGATTAAGAGTACTCCCTTTGAAGATTTGGAATCCTCCACCTTTTCATCTGTTACATGGCTCCCCCTTAATATGTGTCATTTTATTAAAGGAAGCATTACCTATAACATTTAAAACCAAGCTTACAGCCACAGTGTATTCAATATATGGAATATTAAAAAATGTTGAACAACTTGATTTCTGAGCAGATGAAATATGATAATCAAAACTTGATTTGTTATCATTTAAATAATGTTTTGCTCATTACAAAAAATTACTTTCAAAATGCACAGCAACAGAAATCAACATTTTAAATCAACATGTTCACAATTATTTCCTGCCAAGAACATTTTTGCCAACACAACACAGTGATTCATTTTTATGAAGCATTTTCGAAGATATAGTGTCAACAACAAAACTTCATAAAGATTGGCAGATCAAGAAAATATCAGAGCATAGTCAAAATATCACAGCCAAAATCAGAACATGATAATGCAAAAACCTGATAATGCAGAAACCAGAGCATATATCATAAAACCTGAAAATAATATTGGAACATACGCACAAGGGTAATCATTAATCAAATTGATTTCAGCCCCTGTTTTTCAATTTTTCCCAACTTTCCTCCCCCTTTTGTCATCAATGGAGGAACCTGCAAAAAAAAAATAAGAATAACATACCGAAAGTAGAATATTTGTTTTTATCAAAACACAATGATCCAGAATATCCAAGAACAGTTAACTATCAGTTACAAAATACCAAAAAACAAACAAACAGAAACAGAGCTCAAAAGACTCGCTAATAGCATATCAATCATCAGAGAGATTAAAATCTAAGCCAAGGGATTCATTGTCCTCATCTGCAGTAGCCATATCTTTCTCAAAACTATTAAGCAGCATGTTGATCCTTTCATTGCACTTAGCCCAAGCTTTCTCATTTTCATATGCCTGCTTGCGAGCATCTTTGTATGAGCGTACCATCAGTTTTGACATATTTGAAAATTCAGTTAGAACGTCCTTGATGGATTCAGCAAACTTCGTTGGCTCAGAAGGACGACTTTTAAGATCACTTTCTGAAGATACAGAGGGCATTGACCATTTTCCTTTGTTGCTTTTCACGGGTCCAGAGACTCCGCCTCCTTTGATGGTGGAAACCTTATTTTCTACATGATCATTAGTTAAATCAACATGAAAATGTTCAAATATGTATGTAAGAAAAATGTCATAAGGCAAGTTTGCCTTCTTGTCACTGCGTACACATTCCCACATGTGACGCACCATTAAATAAGCAAATGAAATAGGAGAAGATTCTGTGAAGTAGCGCTCTTACAGGACCAAGAGCCTTATGCATCAGAATAGTTCCATCTAGTGCAGAGAAATTTTCACAAGTGTGATTCAGGGTAATCTGATAGGAGATCCCAACTTGAGAATCTCACTTTCTAGTCATGTAGGCAGTTGATCCTTCATCAGTATATCCTAATGCAGTGCTGATGGTTTCTCTGTTCAGAGATAAGTGAACCCTCTTGACATAGGAGTGAATTGCTCCGTCAAGATACACCATGTTCGCATAGAATTCATGAACCAGGGATGGATAAACTGGCTTCTGAATGTTGAATAAAGGAGTCCACTTCAGATTATCAAACATAGTGACAAAGTTGATGCCTTTTGCAGTCAGCGTCTCCAAATTCACTATGTGAGAGGCACATAGGTGACGTTTAGCCAGAACTTGATTGTGAAACTCATATGCAGCACGAAAGTTGAATCTGCCCGGATCAAAGTGAGAATGGCCCTTGTTGAACTTGTTTTTGAAATCTAGAGATTCCAAGTTTGATAGTTCTCTAGTGTTATAGAGAACATAGCCTTTTGCACGCTGAGAACTACGGCCAGAACCATGCGGAGTTGATTTTCTTGGTGGTGAATGGGGTGGAGAGGATTATGACTCTTCTTCTTCTTCTTCTATCACAGGCTCTTTTTCTTTTCCAGTTTTCTTGCGAGATGAAGACCTTGGATGAATAACCTTTTTTCTCATGGCTTCTATTAAGTGGGAAGAAGGGGATGAAAATGAAGTAGAATGTATATGAATGTGAGTGTGTGTTTGAGGAGTAGAAGATAATAGAGGTTTTTTAGAATGTGGGGTTCGGCTATTCCTTCTAGGCACTGTCTTCTTTTTCATAATGAGAGAGAAAGAAGTAGATGGTAAGAATGTGAAGAGATGGCCGAAGAGGGTGGTTTGTGGAGAGAGGGAGTAACCACATTAAATGCTGAGTGTAGAGAGGTTTATGATCATTTAATGACAATGTTATCAATAAGGAAGGTTTTTAAATTAAAAAATGAGAGATTTGTTCCTAGAATCAAGGGAATAGGTAGGAAAAAAGATTATGATTTGACAAGAATTCCTTCCTACAAGGTATGAAGTGACAACTTCCCAAAAAGTATTATTTAAAAAAATGAAGACTTCAAGAAAAAGAGGGGCCAAAGTCATGAATAGGTTCAAGAAATATTTGTTGGGCCCAAGTTTACTAGCACCAGGTGCAGTTTTCCCTATCTTATATCCAATGCTCAGCCAGATTTGTCTCCTCCCTTCCTACAAGACAAAACCAAACAGAATCATCAAAAATCACAATTTATCAACAGAATTCAATTCTAACATTCCTAAACTGTTCCTCAGTGAACAGAACCTATCCTCACACAAGGGTTTAGTGAATATATCAGCAAGTTGTTCTTCGGATTTCACAAATTGAATATCAATAGTACCCTTTTGCACATGTTCTCTAATAAAATGATATCTAACTTCAATGTGCTTGGTTCTAGAGTGCAGAACAGGATTTTTAGAAATATTTATTGCACTCATATAATTACAAAACAAAGGTATGCTATTGATCTTTAATTTGTAATCCTCCAACTGAGTTTTTAACCAAATTAATTGTGAACAACACGTAGAGGCAGATATATATTCAGCTTAAGCTGTGGATAGAGCTACTGCGGCTTGTTTCTTACTTGACCACATGTTAATTGAGCTTCCAAGGAAGCAACACATTCCGGAAGTGCTCCTTCTATCCACCCAATCTCCGACATAATCTGCATCATAAAACTCTACTACACAAAAGTCATCAGATTTAGGATACCATAAGCCATAATCATATATTCCCTTAATATATCTAATGATTCTTTTAACGGCCAAAAGATGGGATTCTTTTGGGTGAGATTGAAACCTTGAACATACACCCACACTTTGAACAATATCCGGTCTAGAGGAGGTAAGATACATGAGTGAACCTATCATTTCTCTATACCGTGTTTCATCCACATCTTTTCTATCATCATCCTTTTCAAGCTTAGTGTTTGGATGCATTGGTGTTCCCATAAGTTTGGAATTTTCTAGGCCAAATTTCTTGATTAATTCCTTAGCATACTTTCCTTTGTGAATAAAAATGCCACTAGGAGTTTGTTTAATTTGGAGACCAAGAAAGAATGTTAGTTCTCCCATTAAACTCATTTCAAACTCACTAGTCATGAGTTTTCCAAACTCTTCACACAAAGATTCGTTGGCCGATCCAAACACTATATCATCCACAAAAACTTGAACAAGAAGAATATCATCATTAGATTCTTTGATAAATAAAGTTGTATCGGTGGTACCCCTTTGAAAGTGATTTTCCAATAAGAAGGCACTAAGCCTTTCATACTAAACTCTTGGAGCTTGCCTAAGACCATAAAGAGCCTTTGAAAGTTTGAAAACATGATTTGGAAATTCTTTATTTTCAAAGCCGAGGGGTTGTGCCATAAATACTTCTATATCTATAAAGCCATTAAGAAAAGCACATTTAACATCCATTTGGAACATTCTAAAACCTTTATGGGCAGCATAGGCAAGAAGCAACCTAATTGCTTCCATTCTTGCTACCGGGGCAAAAGACTCATCAAAATCTATACACTCCTCTTGATCGTAACCTTGGGCCACTAGTCTAGCCTTGTTACGAACAACACTACCATCCTCACCCAATTTATTTTAAAAAATCCACTTAGTACCCATTACCTTCTTACCATTCGGATTAGGTACAAGTGTCCAAACCTCGTTCTTTTCAAATTGAGTAAGCTCCTCTTCCATGGCTTTAACTCAAGAGGGGTCTTCTAGGGCTTGCTTTACGTTGAGAGGTTCTAATTAAGACAAGAAAGCAACGTTGCTTTGATCAACTTGCTTCTTGCTTGAGGATCTAGTGGTCATGCCTTGGGAAGGATCACCAATGATAAAATCATGGGGGGTAATCCTTCAAAAACTTCCATTCTCTTGGCCTTGGGGGTAAGGTTCTACTTTGATGAGCTTCAATTGATTGTTCTATTCTGGATTTTCTTACTGGCTCAGGAGACAAAACTGAAATGTCTCCTCCATCCTGACGAGACGTTTCTGGGCAGACATGTTCTTCACTTGGGACGGATTTGGGATTTTCTTCACTACTTTCCTGATTAACAAAATCTTCACAACCAGCATCATCATCTACCACAGCACTGGGAATTAAATTAGTATCACAAAAGGACACGTGTATAGATTCCTCTATAATTCTATGTTCTTTGAGGTAAATTCTATAAGCCTTGCTAGTGGTGGAGTATCCAATAAACATTCCCTCATAGGATTTTGGATCAAATTTTTCAAGATTTTCTTTATTGTTAAGTACAAAACATTTGCATCCAAAAATGTGGAAATACTTAAGATTAGGAGAAGTTCCTTTCCACAGCTCATAAGGAGTTTTCTTTAACCCTTTTCTAATGATAGCCCTATTCAAAATATAACAAGCTGTATTTACAGCTTCTGCCCATAAAAATTTAGGAACATCATTTTCACAAAGCATAGCCCTAGTCATTTCTTGAAGGCTTCTATTCCTTCTTTCAACTACCCCATTTTTCTGAGGGGTTCTAGGGCATAAAAAATTATGGGCAATACCAAAATCATCACAGAATTTTTCAAAATCATGATTTTCAAATTCTTTTATGTGATCACTTCTCAAATGGGCTATTTTCAAATCCTTTTCATTTTGAATTCTTTTGCAAAGAGTGGAAAAAGCATGAAAAGCATCATTCTTATGAGCTAAGAAAAGAACCCAACCGAATTTGGAGTAATTGTCCACCACTACCAAACCATAGTGTTTACCTCCTAAACTTTGAGTTCTTGTTGGACCAAAAAGATCAATATGCAACATTTCCAATGGATTTTTTGTGGAAATTCCATCTTTAGGTTTAAAAGAAGATTTTACTTGTTTGCCTATTTGACAAGCATCACAAGTAATATCCTTGTCAAATTTAATGTTAGGAATTTCTCTTACCAAATTCTTCTTAACAAGTTTTGAAATTTGGTACATGCTTGCATGACCTAACTTCTTATGCCATAGCCATTTTTCAGATTCTAAAGAAGTAAAACATATCACCTTTTGATCTTTCAAATCCTCAAGAGTCAATCCATACACATTATTACATCTTTTGGCTTCAAACAAAATTTCACCAGATTTTTCACAAATAACTAAGCAATCCAATTTTCTAAAAATTACTTCATAATCTAGATCACATAATTGGCTAATGCTTAGTAAATTGTGTTTCAAACCATCAACAAAAAGAACATCATTTATGAAAGAAGGGAAACTTTTACCAACTTTTTCAATGGCCACTATCTTTCCTTTTCCATTATCACCAAACGTGACAAACCCTCCATCATATTCATCAAGCTTAATGAAGAATGTTGCCTTTCTGGTCATATGCCTAGAGCATCCACTATCCATATACCACATGTTGTCCTTCCTCTTGGATGCTAGGCAAACCTGCTCACCGTGATCAGCCATAAGGCAGGTTTGAGACCTAGTTTCTAATTCTTCATCTTCATCAGAATCGTTCTCCAAGTCCTCCCATGAGGCCATCAATCCTTTTTTGTTTCCCTTCTTTGGTTTCTTCTCCTTCTTCAATTTAGGACAATCAGATTTAAAGTGCCCAGTGATGAATGAATTTTTTACAGTTTAGAATTTTACAAATAAATTCTCGTTGCAAGTATAGTTTCTAAACCAACTAAAATCCTTTCATAAAAAAAATTATTTGTCACAAGTAACAAACCTAATAAAAATAAACCGAAGTATTAAACCTCGGGTCGTCTCTCAAGGAATTGCAGGGAAGTGTACTTATAATTGATTATAAGATTGTATCTTTTTGGGTTTTTAATTGTTGAACAAGGAATGTAAATGACAAGAAGATAAACTAATAATTAAGAAAAAGTCCTAGCAAGGATTGATAATTAGAATTCCTATCCCTATTATCATAGTCACTTGTGATGGTAATTGCCTTTGCTATCAATTGGTTAACTTCTAACAATGAAGGAAATTCAAGTGAGTAAAGTTAACTTAAGTTCACAAGTCCTAGTCAAAGACTAGCATTAGTGAAGCTCAAGCCAACTAGCAAGTTTCAATCACCAACCAACAAGAGACTTTGACAATTCAAGGGTCTCTAATTACTCAATCTAAGCTAAGAACATAAAAAGCTAATTTAAAATCCAACCAAGCATTTTGTCAAACACTTGGAAGGCACAAAATAAAAACATAGAAAAATAATAAGAGATAATAAAATCTAAGACACCCAATTGCAAGACAACAATAAACATGAAATACCTCAAATTGTATAAAAAGAGAAATCAAATCTAACATGAGAATTCATAAACTAAATTGGCAACATGAAGTAATCAACAAGGGAAATAAATAAACTAGAATGCTAGAGCAATTAAAAGTAGAAGAGAAACTAAATTGAAACAAGGTAGAATTCTGAAATTGAGAAGAAATAAACCTTAAAACCTACCTAGAGAGAGGAGCCTCTCTCTAGAAAACTACATCTAAAACCTAAAATGTTGTGAATGAGAAGTGAATCTCTGATTCCCCCACTCTGCAGCCTCTAATCTTCATTTTCGGGCTTAAAACTAGGCCAAAAATAGCCCAGAAATCACCCCCAGCGATTTCTGATACGTACAGCACGTGTCTCCGTCACGTGTACGCGTCGCCCATGCGTACACGTCGCTTGTCTGCCGCACTATCCACGCGTACGCGTCACCTAACAACAAGGCAACTATGGTAAATTGCATATCATTTCGAAGTCCCGGATGTAAGCTTTCCAACGCAACTAGAACTGTCTCATTCGGACCTTTGTAGCTCAAGTTATGATCGATTTAATACGAAGAGGTCATGCTTGACAGTTTTGCAATTCCTTCAATTTCTTATATTCCTTCCACTTTTGCATGCTTTCTTTCCATCCTCTAAGCCATTCCTGCCCTATAAACCCTAAAAACACTCAGCAAACATATCACGGCATCGAATGGTAATAAGAGAGGATTAAAAATAGCAAATTCAAGGCCAAAGAAGCATGTTTTCAATCATAGCACAAAATTAGGAAGAAAAATGTAAAACATGCGATTTCTATGAATAAGTGTGAGAATAATGGATAAAATCTACTGAATTAAGCACAAGATAAATCGTAAAATAGCGGTTTATCACCCAGTCTCTTTGCAGTTGTAGCAGATTACTTTACTGAAATCTTTCCTTGGTTTCCTTAAACTGCTTTCTTTGCTCCTTTTCTTTAGCTTCACCATTTTCCTGAATTTTTTTGCAAACAAAACAAATTCATTTTTAGAAGAATAATCACTGGATTCATCATCCAGGGGGTTAGTAACAGATTTAAGAGCAAATCCTTTTCTTTTTGTGTCTTTTTTCAAATATGTGTTTTCAAATGCAAGTAAATTTCCTCTCAAGTCATCATAAGTCATAGAATTAAGACCACTACTCTCAGATATCACTATAGCCTTAGTTTTCCACTCTTTTGTGAGACTTCTCAAAATTTTCCTCACAAGCACAGATTCAGGATACGTAATTCCCATAGCATCCAAGCCATTGAAGATGATGTTGAACCGTTCAAACAGTTCATCTATTGATTCTCCTTCCTTCATTGAGAACATTTTATATTCTTTGTTTAGCATGTCTATTTTGGTCTTCTTTACTAGGGTTGTTCCTTCATGAGTGATTTGAAGTTTGTCCCAGATTTTTTTTGCCATTGTGCATCGTGATACCCGTCGGTATTCCTCGAAGCTGATTGCACAGTTAAGCAAGTTGATAGCTTTGGCATTGAGCTCCACCTTTTTTCTGTCTTATTCAGTCCAACTGGCTTCGCCTTTGAGAGAGGCCACTTTTTCAGCACTTGTAGTGGTTGGAAATTGAGAACCTTCCAGGATTATCTTCCAGAGTCTGTAATCTACTGCTTTCACAAAAATCTTTATTCTTTCCTTCCAATAAGTGTAGTTCTTTCCATTAAAGAGAGGATGTCTATTGCTTGACTGCTCTTCTATCAGATTGTAGGACACCAGGTTTGAGCCACTGTTCTCTGCCATCTGGATCTTTTCTCCAAGCTGCAAAGCTTGATCTCTTTGAAAACAAGCTCTGATACCAATTGATGGCAATCAGTGGCTAAGAGAATGAGGGGTTGAATCTTAGCCCCTTTTTGCTTAGAAACACTTGCTGTCTTTTAGAATGCCTTAAGGAGATATTTATTCTTTTTGTCTCGTACCTAGCCAAGAGACTTTTTCTTTTGTCTTGTAACCAGGCAAGAGATATTCTTCAGTTTTGTCTCCTATATAGCAGAAACAAAAATGGAGTAGAAGAGAGAGAGAATCACACCAAGAAGTATCCTGGTTCAGCTGCCAAGTGCAATGCAGCCTACATCCAGTCTCCATCACAACAATGATGGAATTTCACTATAATCATGCAGATTACAGACACCAATTCTCCCTAGAAACTACCCTTCCTATCTAGGACAAGTCCAGAATCTATCCCCAATCCTGAACTTGACTTGGTCACCTACCAAGCTTTCAACTGCTAAGTGCTAACCCAACTTGCAAGGGGATTCCCACAGAATCATGAAACATAACACAGATGTACAAAGGACCTCTAGGACATCTATGGATTTTTCTTTTAATTTTGTATACTCTGCCTTTTTCTGCTCTATGACTTTTTCATACAAACCTCACTGTTTGCCTTTTTTCATGAGACTCAAGACAGACAAAACTAAACAGAAAATTACAACATGATACACATTGAAGGAGAAGAACTTCTGTTAGCTTGGGTAGCTATGAGAACTCTGTGCTTTCATTCTTTTCTCCTTGCCTCAAGCCTTCGTTGTTCACCCTTATTATAGAAGAGGAAGCCTCCAAGGTTAAAACTGGTCCAGCCGAGCCAACTTCTTCTTCTTCAATAACAAACCGGTTCGGACAGAGAGAGAAGAGAGGGAACCGAATGCATAATCTATCATGCAATTATCTCTTCCTCATCCCATCACTTCAACCTTCATCAATCTGAGCCTTCCATCTTGACTTGGTCCCCAAGAATGGTTTCTTACCCTTGATGAACCCTTGATCCTTGACAGCTCCATCTGCTCTATCTTCTGCTTCTTCCTCACGTAGCTACAGTAGCTACCTCCTGTGATGGATGAACAAAAGTAGAGACGAGTCATACCTCAGAGATATTTTTCTCTGACCGAGTTGGATCATCCACCATTTCTAGGTATGGTGATCTTGAGACTTCTTCACCACATCTTACCATAAGTGGCAAATATCTCAGCCACACCATACTGTAGATTTTTGTTTTGCTAAGGACATCATCACCTTAGCCCTTTTCTTGCTTCTAGCTTCTTCTTCCTTTTTCTGATTACTTTCTTCTACCATCTTCTTCTCTGACAATGAGGTGACCGAATACAAAGAGGGAGAAGAGAGAGAAGAGTGAGAAACTTTCAAAAAAAATAAAGAAAAAAATTAAAATCAATTACACTCAATTAAAAACCCACTTCCTTCTTTCATGCTTTGTAACGTGTAGAAATTAAATGCCATCAAATCAATTGCATTTTCTCTCTCATGTCACCAATGTCAGCATTAACTCTATTTAATCAAATTTTGAATTCCATCAAATGAAGGGTGTGGTATTCGTGGAAGCATGTAACTCTTTCCTTTTTTCCTTTTTAATTCGGACCAAACTTTGTTGGTGTCGCATCATAGTGGTTTTTGGGCTATACCATTATTTCCTAGCCCAATGCAAGTTGCCTAATAAAATAATTCAGCCATATATTACATAGAATTTCTTGCACAAGGCTGATTATCATTTTGGGCTTCATATTTTCTTTATGCCCAATGACAAAATCTGCAAACAACAAAATTATTAATTAACAAATGTGAACTAAAATTCAAATTAATAATTTTGTAATTAATTAATAATATTTGATCATCATATTAATTTGGAGTTTTTCAAACTCATCATCTCTTTTTAAATATTTTTTTCTAAATTTACGTAGTTTATAAGGTTATTTATTTTTAGATTGTATTTAATTTTATTTATTTTTATCGACAAATAATAGGATTGAATACCCAGCCATATTCGATGTTGCTGAGAAACAGGTAATCTAAGAAGTAGCAATATCAGCACTTTATTATTTACTATTGTTATACTTTTTATTAACAAAAAATTATCGTTTAGTGTGCATGTAAAATATAAGTCTTGAGGTTAGCACAATGAAACCGTATTATATGATTTCATCTTTTTAATCCATAAATTGTAGTCATCGGTAATTTTTTGTAAATATTATTTTTATACCTCACACGGTGAAAGAAAGGTATATTTTTATATAAAGTATTTGTTGCAGATATAACTAAAATATAATTTATTATCTTGGTGATTATTAGATGTGATAGATATTGGGGACCACATGTTTTATCCATTCTGCAGCTTCTAATCTGTATTTTCTGGGCTAAAAACTGGGTCAAAACAGCCCAGAAATTGCCCCCAGTGTTTTTCTGTGTTTTCTGCACGTGGCGCATGTCACGCGTATGCGTCAGTCACGCGTACGCGTCGCTGGTCTTCTTCGCAAGTCACGCGGACGCGTCGGTCACGCGCACACGTCACTGAGCAAATCTTCAAATCACGCGTACGCGTCAGTCACGCGCACGTGTCGCAATGGAAAGCTCCAAATCACGCGTATGCGTCGCTCTTCGCTGCCATCTCCTTTTGTTCTTGTGCTGCAGAAACTCCATCAAATCCAGCTGAATGCTACCTAAAATAAACAAAATTGCAAAAGACTGAAAGTAGCATCCATATTGGCTAAAAGATAATTAATTCTTTATTAAACTCAATAAATTATATACAAATTCACTAGGAAAAGATAGGAAAGATGCTCACGCATCACAACACCAAACTTGAATTGTTGCTTGTCCTCAAGCAACCAAAACTAATATAAGCTTAGGATGTGAATTTGCATGAGAATGAGAATTCGATTAAGCTCATGTCTCTTCTTATAGTGGGGTTTAGAAGAATATTACTGTCATATGGAATAGTTTTGGCATCTCACTCTCCTTTGAATCAGAAGAATGTTACTGTCATCTGGAATTAGAATCTGGATAATATTATGAATTCTCTGATCTTTTGTAATTCAATTTAATCCTTGAACATAGCAATTTTTCTTTGGTGCTTTACACCTTGAGCCTAGCCGTGACTTTAAATGTTTTATCTCAAGCTTTACTTGACACAGAAACACCACAAGCACTTAATTGGGGAACTCTCTTTAAGTTCTAAATATTTTTATTTTTTTATTTTTTTATTTTTTTATTTTATATATATTTTTTCATCCCCAGACAGTGGTGCTCAAAGCCTTTGGCGTACTCTACAATTGATCTCGACTCTAAATGTTTTGTCTCAAGGATTACTTGACACAAGAACACCACAAGCATATGACTAGGGAAACAACTCTTTGAGCTTTTAATCATGTTTGACCTCCCTAGTCATTAATGCTCAGAGGCTTGGACCTTCCTTTTATTTTTCTTTTGCTGTTTCTTTTATTTCAAGGATTAAACTTTCATTAATTTTAGAGAAATCATAATAATTCTCTAAATTCCTGTTCCTTGTACATCAACATTCTTTAATTAAAATTTAAATATACACTGTTCATGTCATGCATTCAGAATCCCAGAAAATACCACCACATTTAAGTAAATAAGACTACTCTTAAAATTAACTCAATTTCTCATGCAATACATCACTTTTGTATTTTTTTTTAATTCAAGCTCAGTGGGTAATACATGAGACATCTTTTCAGAATTAAAGCATTTAAGGGAAAACTAAACTAGACCTAGGATTCTTAATAATAAAGGATCATGCAACAAATAAAGCAAAATAGCAAAAAACCGGAACGTAACATAGAAAAAGAGGGGAGGAATAAAAAAATGAAAGGAGTTCAACCACCTTAGTTATCCTAGCGGTCGCTTTATTCTTCAGGTTGTGCTCCTCAGTAAAGATTATTTGCCTCCCTTTTGGTGCCACAGGAATAAACAGAAAACCCTTAAGCAAAACGTCAACACCAAACTTAAAGGTTTACTTGTCCTCAAGCAAAGAAGAACTGAAAAATAGAAAGAGACAAATATTATGATGAAAGAAAAAGAAAAGGATAAAAGAACAAAAGAGAATTAGGATTGGGAGAGGGGGAAAGAAAATTAAAACTGGGCGGCAAACTAGTGTAGTTGTGCGGCGCAGGCGACACGTACGCGTGCAGCACGCGTACGCGTGGGTCGCAGAATTTTTTTAATGACGCGTAAGTGTCAGGCACGCGTACGCGTCCTCGGTTTTGTGGGATTCGTGCGGAACTAGCCGCGCACACGCACAACTCTCTGTTTGCGTGGATGAACAGTTGTGCAAACGACACACACACGTGGTTAATTTTGTGCGTCTAGCACACTTCCAGCCCCAAACTAGCAGAACTCTCTTCCCAAACACATATCTACGTTGGATTTCAAGGTCATGCATACGCGTCACTTACGCGCATGCGTGGAAGGCGAAAAGTGCAAACGACCCGCACGCGTGGGTTACTGATGAGCGGATAATTTGTACCCTTTTTGGCATTGTTTTTAGTATGTTTTTAGTATCTTTCAGTTAGTTTTTATTATATTTTTATTAGTTTTTAGTTAAAATTCACTTTTCTGGACTTTACTATGAGTTTGTGTGTTTTTCTGTGATTTCAGGTATTTTCTGGCTGAAATTGAGGGATCTGAGCAAAAATCTGATCCAGAGACTCAAAAGGACTGCAGATGCTGTTGGATTCTGACCTCCCTGCACTCGAAGTGGATTTTCTGGAGCTACAGAAGCCCAATTGGCGCGCTCTCAACGGCGTTGGAAAGTAGACATCCTGGGCTTTCCAGCAATATATGATAGTCCATACTTTGCCCAAGATTTGATGGCCCAAATCGGCGTTCAAAGTCACCCTCAGAAATCCCAGCGTTAAACGCCGGAACTGGCACCTAAATGGGAGTTAAACGCCCAAACTGGCATAAAAGCTGGCGTTTAACTCCAAGGAGAGTCTCTACACGAAAATGCTTCATTGCTCAGCCCAAGCACACACCAAGTGGGCCCGGAAGTGGATTTTTATGTCATCTTTGTACACCTTAGGCTACTAGTTTTCTATAAGTAGGACCTTTTACTATTGTATTTTCATCTTCTGATCTTTGGAACCTTTTTCTTTAGATCTTTTGATCACTTTGGGAGGCTGGCCTCACGGCCATGCCTAGACCTTGTTCTTATGTATTTTCAACGGTGGAGTTTCTACACACCATAGATTAAGGTGTGGAGCTCTGCTGTACCTCGAGTATTAATGCAATTACTATTGTTCTTCTATTCAATTCCGCTTGTTCTTTGTCCAAGATATCACTTGTTCTTCAACTTGATGAATGTGATGATCCGTGACACTCATCATCATTCTCACTTATGAACAAGGTGACTGACAACCACTTTTGTTCTACAAGCAACCAAGGCTCTAGTGAATATCTCTTGGATTCCTGATACACGATGCATGGTTGATCGCCTGACAACCGAGTGCTCGCCTGACAAACGAGCCAGCCATTCCGTGAGATCAGAGTCTTCGTGGTATAGGCGAGAACTGATGGCGGCATTCAAGAGAATCCGGAAGGTCTAACCTTGTCTGTGGTATTCTGAGTAGGATTCAATGATTGAATGACTGTGACGTGCTTCAAACTCCTAGCAGGCGGGGCGTTAGTGACAGACGCAAAAGAATCAATGGATTCTATTCCGGCCTGACCGAGAACCGACAGCTGATTAGCCATATGCTGTGATAGAACATAGGAACATTTTCACTGAGAGGATGGGAGGTAGCCACTGACAACGGTGAAACCCTACATGAGCTTGCCATGGAAAGGAGTAAGAAGGATTGGATGAAGACAGTAGGAAAGCAGAGAGACGGAAGGGAAGGCATCTTCATACGCTTATCTGAAGTTCCTACCAATGAATTACATAAGTACCTCTATCTTTATCTTTATGCTTTATTCGTATACCACTATACCCATTTGAGTCTGCCTGACTGAGATTTACAAGGTGACCATAGCTTGCTTCATACCAACAATCTCCGTGGGATCGACCCTTACTCGCGTAAGGTATTACTTGGACGACCCAGTGCACTTGCTGGTTAGTTGTGCAAAGTTGTGTAGTGATCACAATTTCGCGCACCAGTTACGCGTACGCGTGATGCGGCTTGTGCTTCCAGCATGCTTTCAGCGCTATTCCCGCTCAACTCTCTGTCAAGTTTTATTTTTCACGCACATGCATATGATGCGTACGCGTCAGCGACGCTTGCGTGTCATGTGCTCCTCTTCTTTTTTCTTTTTTTTTCGGTTCCTGTTCTATAATAGCTACATGATCAGAAAATTAGTAAGAACTTAATAAAACTCAAATAAGTAAGAAAACTACTACTACAAAAAACAACTAAGCATGAAAAGAAACAATCATACCACGGTGGGTTGTCTCCCACCAAGCACTTTTAGTTAAAGTCCTTATGTTGGACATGTGGTGAGCTCCTTGTCATGGTGGCTTGTGCTTGTACTGATCCAGGAATCTCCACCAATGTTTGTAATTCCAATGGCCACTGAGATTCTAAACTAGGCGCATAACGCCTTTGAGCAAGTTGAAGCAAGTGACAAGGCCCCAAGAGTATTGATTGTGGGAATGAATTCCAGGGTCCCAAACCTTACTTTTACACCCGTCTTCTTGTGGATCACCATTGTTCTCACCGGATGGCAAGCAATCTGAATTCTCAGAGAGACATCCAAACAACCTTCTAGATCCATTCAATTGAGCTCTACACCAATCTTTTCACTTCAATTTGGAGCATGCAACCATATTGAACCTTGCTTAACAACTCTTACCACTAATCATCTTCCTCTTACTCTTAATGCCACAAAGAGCTCTAAGTTGACCATCCGTCTCCAGTAGCCCATATTCAAGTGGGAAAGTAAAGGTTAAGGATAGGAATTTTACCCACTTGAATGTTGTATTTGATGGTGATGGCTTTGGAAGAGGTCTTGCAAGCTCCACTCCCTTGTGTTCTTCTTTGAATTCTTCTACCTCTTTGCAAGCTTCCTCAATTTCAACCTCTTCCTCTTGGTAGCTTTTTTCTAATTCAATCTCTTCTTCATTGCTTACCAAGGGCATGGGAGATTGTGTATCTTCCTCTTCTTCCATATGTGAGGGTGGAAAGTTCTCTAATTCACTGGAGTATAAATTCCTTTGATTGATTTTCTCACTTTCTTCCCTAGGATCTTGTATTGTATCTTTTGGGAAGGAACTTGCTTGTTCCTCTTCCTGGTTCTTAATTAGCGACTGCACATGTTTCTCTACATTTTTTACACTTGTCTTTATATCATGTAGGATTTTTTCATGAGAAACTCAAGATCTGACGGTATTTGAGATGAATAAGGAGATGGTGGCTCTTGATATGCATAAGAAGAAGATGATGGTTCTTGATAAGTGTAAAAAGAGGATGGTTCTTGGTATGAATAGGAAGACGGTGGCTCTTGATATGGGTGGAAGGATGACGGTTCTTGATATGGATAGAGAGGTGGTGGTTCTTGGTATGAATATGTAGGTGGTGGCTCTTGATAGTTGGAACATGGAGCATTGAAGTTTCTTTGGTTTTGACTTTGCTAACCAAAATTTGGATAGTTCCTCCATCCACCATAATATGAATTACTACTCGGGTGTGAGTAGTAACCCATGTGATCTCTCTCCATTATTTTTCCTTAGCACAAAACACCAAAAAGGATTAAACGCACCATGTGGTAAACAGGAAAGCAAGGAAGAAAGAACAGAATTCTAAGAATTAAAATAAAACTACTAGGAAACACCAAACTTAATTTCAGAAATTAAGAAAAATATTGGTGCTATTTATTTATTTCAAAAATTTTTAAAAATAGATTTTAATAAAATTTAAAAATAAAACGCCTAATCTAAGCAATCAAACAACTAATAGTTGTTAATCACTATCAATCCCCGGCAACGGTGCCAAAAACTTGGTACAAAATTTCTAACCACAGACTAACCGGGAAATGCACCGGATCGTACCAAGTAATACCTCAGGTGAGTGGGGTCGATCCCACGAGAATTGATGGATCAAGCAACAATGGTTAAAAGATTGGCTTAGTTAGGCAAGCAGAAAAGGGTTTTGAGATATTCAAAAGGTTTAAATTTGAAAATATCAGAAGGCAGGCACGCAATTAAGTTGAAAATAAAATATGGGAGAAAACAGTTAAGGTTTCAGAGATATCTATTTTTTGGATTGACTTTTCTTATTAATTTATTTTAATCATGCAAGATTTAATTCATGGATAACTATTTGTGAGTAGACCCTAATTCCTTAGACCTTCCTAGTTTCCTCTAAAATTATCAACTGCCAATTCCTTGGTCAATTGATTCCAATTAGAGGGTGATGATCAAATTCCAGTTTATATGCCACAAGAATCCTAATTATCCAAAAATAAGGGAATTATATGTCACCTATTCCGTTAAATACAAACAATTAAAAATTCAGGATAATATATTTTCAAGCTATTGTTCAAGTAAAGAGCTTTTCCAAGTTATACAAGAACTCAATTAGAACATGGGTCATACTTCCGTTCCACCCAAATTCATAAAATAAAGAACGAAAATAATTATTGAAAGATAAATCAAAACATGAATTAAAATAAAAAAATAGTAGTATCAATCCATACAGTAGGCAGAGTTCCTAACCTTAACAATGGAGGATTAGTTGCTCATGGTTCAGAGAAAAATAGGATTCTCCTCAAAAGTACAGAGTTCCAATCTGATGGCCTCAAAAGTTAACTAATGGAATCCCTTTTTATAACTAATCCTAATAAATTTAAAATCTAATTATCTAAAATTAAAAATAATATCTTTTCCTAAAAATAAGATTTGAATTTAAATCAAAATAATCAGCAGGTCTTTAGTTGATGGGTGGAAACCACATGTTTTGTCCATTCTGTAACTTATAATCTGTGTTTTCTGGGCTGAAAACTGGGTCAAAACAGCCCAAAAATCGCTCCTAGCAGTTTTCTGTGTTTTCTGCACGTGGAGCATGTCACGCGTATGCGTCAGTCACCCGTACGCATCGCTGGTCTTCTTCGCAAGTCAAGCGGACGCGTCGGTCATGCGCACGCGTCGTTGAGCAAATCTTCAAATCACGCGTACGCGACAGTCACGCAGACGCGTCGCCATGGAAAGCTCCAAATCACGCGTACACGTCAGTCACGCGTACGCGTCGCTCCTCGCTGCCATCTCCTTTTGTTCTTGTGCTGCAGAAACTCCATCAAATCCAAGCAAATGCTACCTAAAATAAACAAAATTGCAAAAGATTGAAAGTAGCATCCATATTGGCTAAAAGATAATTAATTCTTTATTAAACTCAATAAATTAGATGCAAATTCACAAGGAAAAGATATGAAAGATGCTCACGCATTAGTAGACCAAAGAAAGAAACACTTTAAGGATAATATAAGAACTTATAATAGCATGTTTTGCTTTACGTCCCTCGGAGGTAAAATAGAGACCTCCATCAATGATGGGACAGGTCCTCTCCAGTTTATTGTGAGTGGACAAAACTACCACAGAATTTGAAACCTGGTGCTAATTGAGGGACAAAGATCAAAATTTGCTAAATTATATATTTATGATACAGAAAATGACATCTCAAACAGGATAGAGATTCATGCATTCCAAACTGATTAAAAAAATTCTGACAAAGATATGGTTATATATTATACTTTTTTGTATTTGACTATTGATTTATTGTAATTCTTATTATTTGATTAGCATGCATGTAAAATATAAGTCTTGAGGTTGGCACAATGAAACCGTATTATATGATCTCATCTTTTTAATCCATAAATTATAGTCGTCGGTAATTTTTTGTAAATATTACTTTTATACCTCACATGGTGAAAGAAAGGTATATTTTTATATAAAGTATTTGTTGCAGATATAACTGAAACATAATTTATTATCTTAGTGATTATTAGATGTGATAGATATTGATGACCCAGAATTTTTTTGTCGGCATTGCGACACTATAATGTGGTATGAGGAGAGATCAGAGAAGTCCAAAACAGGATCCAATATTGAGTTTTCAATATGTTGTATGCGAGGGAAGGTACAACTGCCATTTTCGCAACGTCCACCTCAGCTCTTGCAATATTTAATATCTGGAGTAGACCAAAGAAGCAAACACTTTAAGGACAATATAAGAACTTATAATAGCATGTTTTGCTTCACGTCCCTCGGAGGTAAAATAGAGACCTCCATCAATGATGGGACAGGTCCTCTCCAGTTCATTGTGAGTAGAGAAAACTACCACAGAATTTGAAACTTGGTGCTAATTGAGGGACAAAGACCAAAATTCATGCAGTTATATATTTATGATACAGAAAATGAGGTCTCAAACAAGATAGAGATTTTCAGGTTTGTATCATGCATTCCAAACTGATTAAAAACATATTAAGGTAGTTCATACTTTGATTTTGGTTAATTATGAATACTAACATTTTTCAATTAATGTTTTATACAGTTCAAGAACCACCAACAACAACATTGACCAGTTCTTAGTTCTAGACCTCAAGGACATGATCAATCAATATAATGTTCTTGCTCACACATTTAGGATAGTGAGAAACTACCTGAATCAAGGAGATATCACAAGTATAAGACTACGGTTGTACCGAAAAAGATCAAAGGATGCAAGAGTCTACAATTTACCATCTTCTAATGAGGTCACAGCTCTAATAGTAGGAGATTTTGATTATGGAGATGCAGGGCATGATATTATAGTTCAATTAAAGTTCGGACATCTACAAAGGATTCATAAGACACACACCGCATTTATTCCTCTTCAGTATCCTATGATGTTTCTTTATGGTAAAGATGGCTACCAAGAAGGCATTCCTTTGCGAAAATCTCATAGAGCTGATGAAAATAGAAAGAGACAGCATGTGAGTTTAAGGGAGTTCATAGCATTTAGAATACAAGAGAAAAGGGTCGAGTATGTAACCATTGTCAATGGTGGACAACTATTTCAGCAGTTCTTGGTTGATTGTTTTTCTATGATTGAAGCACAAAGGCTGACCTACTATCGAAATAACCAAACCAAGGCAAGGAGTGATATATACAAAGGGATTTAAGATGTAGTTGTTAGGGGTGAGACTCGTGCTTCCAAAGCAGGTAAATGTGTCATCCTACCCGCGTCCTTCACTGGTGGCATGAGATACATGTTTAATAATTGTCAAGATGCTATGGCAATTTGTAAGAAATATGAATATCCAGACCTTTACATCACAATGACATGTAACTCGAGTTTACAAGAGATTGGCAGGGTTAACAATCCAAGAAACTTAAAGGTTGAAGACCGGCCGATATATCTTGTAGAGTGTTCAAAATTAAGCTTAACATGATAATCTCATATCTTAAGCAAGGAATTCCATTTGGAGTGCTAGATGCAGGTATAGCTCATTATCCAACCTTATTTTTAGAGAAATATTCCTTTAGATTGTTATAAAATAAATGGCAAAATATTTTCTTACTTAACATATTGTTGATTTTCTATTATCACCCTTAATTTATCAAAGCACATATATAAAATAGATAATTTATTTATAACATATATATTTTTTTGTCTTTTTGGTATAAGAAATGTAGGTGAAATTCCAAAAAAGATGTCTACCACATACTCACATTCTTTTAGGGTTAAGTGGAGACCATAAGATAACAATGATAACTCAAATTGATCGGTTAATATCTTTAAAGTTGCCAGATCCTGTTCGGCACCCAAAATTGTTTAGAGTTGTAACTATATATATGATTCATGGACCATGTAGTAGAGCTTTCTCAAAATCTCCCTACATGGAAGATGCGTACTACACTAAATATTATCCCAAAATATTCAGTAGAACCACAGTTATCGATGATAGTGGATACCCATCATATAGAAGACGAGGCACAAAAATGATTACTGAGAAGAAGCAAGTCTATATGGATAATAGGAATGTGATTCCATACAATGCATATCTGCTGATGTCTTATCAAGTGCATGTTAATGTAGAGTACTGCAACAAGTCAAATGCTATCAAATATTTGTTCAAGTACGTGAATAAAGGTCCAGACAGGGTAGCAATTGGAGTTACAACGGAAGCTTCCAGTGGAGAGAATGTTCAGGTTATTGATGAGATAAAACAATTTTATGATTGCATATATTTGTCTGCATGTGAGGCAGTGGAGAACTTTAGCTTATGATATTTATCAAAGGTGGCCTTCAGTATTGAGATTAACCTTTTATTTGCCTGGACAACAAAATATCATCTTTAAAGACGATGATGATCTTGAGGAAATCGTGAAAAAAGAGGAAGGAAAATGTACGATGTTCTTAGCATGGATGGAGGACAATAAAAAATTTGAATCAGGTCAAATTTTGATATATGCTGAGTTTCCAAATCAATTTGTTTATGATAGAGAAGTAAGGGAATGGAATCCACGCAAAAGAAGGTATTCTATTGAGAGGTTAAACTATGTTTCATCGGGTACATGTGATATTTATTATATGAGAATTGTGTTACCTGTTCAGAGAGGTTGCACAACATATGAGTCTATTAGGACAGTTAATGGAATTAAATATTCTAGCTTCTAAGATACTTGCTATTCCATAGGACTATTGTGCGATGATAGAAAATTTATTACAGCTATTAATGAGGTAGCTGAACTTACATCTGGTCATCAATTAAGAAAATTATTTGCGATGCTACTGATATCTAATAGCATTAGCAACCCAGAGCGTGTTTGAAATGCAACTTGGACATTATTAGCTGATGGAATACTATATGAGAGGAGAAAAGCTTTGAAAAATCAAGGTATTTTACTATGTCTTTTTTTTATATCAAGATTGTGTTCTCTTGTTATTTTTATTAATAATATTAATAGTTTTATTTTGGAATTACTTATTAAATATTTCATAAAACCACCATGTGCTTTTGTTAGGACTAAACATGACTGATGACGAATTAAAAAATCTCTACCTTATTGAGATTGAGAAGATACTCAACAGCAATGCGAGATCTTTAAGAGACTATCAAGCAATGCCATATCTTGAGATGTCTAATGTTCGCCTTTTTTAGAATAAGCTAATAGAGGAGGAGTTAGCATATGACACAAATGAGTTGACTCATACAAACTTATATATGGAATAAAAGATGACTCGTGAGTAAAGGTTAGTACTCGATGACATACTCAATGCTGTTATTACAGACTCTGGTGATTTTTACTTCGTTTATGGGCATGGTGAGTGTGGTAAGACATTTATTTAGAATGGACTTTCTTCTGCTATTCGGTCTAGAGGAAAGATTGTTTTAAATGTCGCATCTAGTGGAATTACGTCTTTACTCCTACCTGGTGGCAGAATGGCTCATTCTAGATTTTCAATACCCATTACAATTACTGATGAATCTACTTGCAACATCAAGCATGGCAGTTTGAAGGCTGAGCTGCTCATCCAAAGTAACTTAATAATTTGGGATGAAGCTCCAATGCTCAATAAAATGTGCTTTAAATCACTTGATCGGATGCTCAGAGATCTTATGTCAGTTACCGATCAACATAAGACACATCAACCATTCGGTGATAAAGTTGTTAATCTAGGAGGTGTTTTAGACAGATGCTTCCGGTGATTCCGAAAGGGAGTGGACACGATATATTGATATCAGCTATTAACTCATCCCATCCGTGGTCGTTTTGTAAGGTTCTGAAACTGCATACGAACATGTGGCTTCTAATGTCTTCTTCGGATTAAGATGAAGGTGAAATAAAGAGATTTGCTAATTGGATACTTGATGTTGGATACTTGATTTTCTCATGTTCAAAAAGGTTTTTAATAATAGTTAGGTAAGAAAAATAGTATTTTCATTTTAGAAATATGTTATGATTTATAATTTTGTACGAATATTTATTGTAAATTTAATTAATTTATCTATAACTATACTTTTAGACTTAAAATGAAATGTGTAACATAGAGTACAACATCATATGGCAATTATTTATCTAATGATGTTAGTAAAATATTATATTGTCGATAAACTTTTGTTAGGTTTTTTAGTATAAAGTTTAGTGCAAAATTGATATGCTACCAATACAGTTATATATATTCTTATCTTTTTAGGTCTCTTTTCTTATCGTTCAAGAATATTATAAATTTTAAACTGTTTTACTTACATTTTATTTTAAATAAATATAAAATAACATATTCAATACACTTATTATATAATAACGATGATAGTATTATACTAAAATTAAAAAAAAGTTATGATTATAAAATACTATTTTTAATTTATTATGTCAAATTAAAATATAAGCACGTGCATCACACGGGTTTAACATTAGTATATTATGTAGGTATAAGAGTACATTAAAATAGTATGATAATAATTTAAAGAGAAAAATTATTCTTTATATATTTATTTAAAAAAAATACCTTGTTTAAACTATTTTTTGCAAGTGAAGTCGTTTTTATAATCTTACGATTAAGAGTGAGTGATTTTTTTAAATTTCTTTCATGGTTAAAAGTGAAGCAATTACATAATTTTTTTGTGAGTTAGTGCAGAATCTACAGAACGTGAGTACGTGATTGAATATGTAGTTGTAGATAGGAATGGCAATTCTATCCAAATTCGCGGGTACCTACCCTGCTCCTATCCGTTCGGGGCGGGTAATTATCCGCCCTGCACCGGAGCGGGTTTTTAGCAGGGCAGGTTCTTGGGAGGGACGGGACGGGACGGAACCGAGTTTAAGTAATACCCGCCCCGCTATATATATAATATATATAATTTTAATATATAATATGTATAATATATGTAAAATAATTACTAAATAATTAATAATATGGTATCATATTTAAATTTTTACTTTAATATATGTTATGTATACGATGATGGTTATATAAATTTTGAAATTTAATTTTATTTATTGGATTTTAATAATTATTGGAGCGGGTAGGGGAGGGACGGGTACCCGCAGGGGCGGGTTAGGGTTCAACGTTTTATTATCCGCGGGTAAAAGCATGGCAGATTCTATGCGGGCTGTTGTACGGCGGGGCTGGGTCGGGTAGAGTAAAAACTCTCCCCTACCTGCCCCATTGTCACCCCTAGTTGTAAATTATAAAAATAGGGGTAAAATAAGGACTTTAATTTTAATACAACCAATTTATATAGGTTGAGTGGTCATTTTATTCATCTACTTCAGCAAATGTGAGGTTTAAATATTGCTTTATGTATGCAGTAACTATTGATCAATAACAGACCCTTAAATGAATTTTAAATTCGCAATAGATTAGTTCTTGTCTTATAAAATTGCGAAAATATGATGGATAACTATAATAAAACACATTAATTTTAATATACTAACAATGTAAAATATAAAAACAAATTGTTTTTAATGTTATATAATTAAATATCAGTATAAAACTATTTTTTACTTAAAAGTATATTAAAATTAAATTATTATTATTCATGAAAGTTTAGATATTTAGACCAAAAAGAGCAGATTGTGTTGCTATAAAAAAACGAAGAAAAAAACAAAAGGGCAAATTGTCTTTGAAAAAATCAAAATTCAAAAATGGATGGTTAGATTTCTGTCCTTGGAAAGTAAGTTTAGAGCTTCATGAAGGATTCTGGAGGTTGGCATTTATTTCGGTGCCAACATCATCTCTAAATGTGTGTTGACTGTTGATCCTTATGAAATCACATACAATTTTTTTATTTTTATATTAGATTAATAATAATATTTTTTAAAATTGTTTAAAATAATTTAATTTAAGAAGTAAAAAATCAAACTGTTTAATTTTTAAAAAATACAAAAATTAAACCGTCTAATTTTTTAGTACAAAATCAAATCTTTTAATTTTTGTATTCAAATCTTTTGATTTATATTTAAAAAATTAAAAAAATTGAAGTAATATTTATATACCTCAATTTTTGTTTAATTTTTAAAATATAAATTGAAGAATTCAATTTGTGTATCTTCTATGTTTTAAACAATACTTAAAATTATAATATTAAAATATATTATTCATTCGATTTTTATATTTAAATTTTTTAACCTTTACGTACTCACTTTTTTAATCAACCTAATGTGGATATCATATCATATTTAAACAAATTACATAAATAAATTAAATAATATCAGATATTATCTATTTATAATTTTTAAAAAAGGTTATGGTTCGATCCTATTTTATTTTTATATAATCTGTTAAAAATTTTATTGAATTATAAAATAATGCATAAATAATTGTGAGAGCATAAAACGATTTACATACAAAAAAAAATATAAACTATGACACTATAAAACAATTTATATACAAAGAGAAATAATTCCTAAACCATGGGTTAGTCCAGCCATTTTATGAACAATGATAATAGTTCCTCTTCTATTTGGTGCACACTGATTCTTTAAGAGAAAAAAAAAACTTAAAGAGAACTGAAATATAACATTTTAAAAGTTATAAACGAATAATATTTTATATTATTTAATTTATAATAGTTACTCAAATAAAAATATTAAAAATATAATTTATTTATTTAATTACATTTTAAATAAAATAATACTTTTATATATAATATATCAAAATCTAATTTTATAATTTATTATCTAAAAATAAAAAAATTATAAAAAAATAATAAAATTTTCATTAAAATACTCACTTTAATTTATGTATATAATTTGTTTATCATATTTTGTAAAACTTAAGAATTAGTGCAACATCATTTAAAATGTCATTAAATTTTAAATGAGGTCAATGTAATTTATCTTTATTTTATTTGGTACGACATTATTTAAATATTAAATTTAATTATTACTAAAAATAGATTTATAAAGAGAAAAAACTAAATAAATTGATTAGTTTAAATTTTATTTTATAAAATATAAACATTAACTAGAAGTCTAGTACAATTAAACCAATTTAATTTAGTATAATTCTTTAAACATGATAAAATAAAAGATCAAATTAAAATGAGAAAATTACATGAATTTTTCTTTAGATCTCTTCACTTTCCGTAGTTTCTAGCCTTATTCTCACATTAAATGTTTACATGTACAACACAGTGCAATTATTTCCGGATTTTTTAAGCTGTACTCTACCATTCTATGCCAATTATTATTATATATTACTAATTGACTATCTAACATTATTAATAATATTTTATTAAGATGTTAATAAAATTAAATTTATTTTTTTAGATTTTGATAATATATTTTTTATTTTTTAAATAAAAAATATTATCAAATAATAAAAAATATTATTTGAATTTTAACAATAATATTTAGGTGCAATTAAAATTATATAACCACTATAATAATAGATATTATAGCATATATATGCACTATTTTTTATATTTAGCTACCAACTCCCATATAGCTAACAATATTATGAGATTAGAGAGTATGCTTGGTTAATTAGTATTGGTTGATTTAGTTTCCTACTTGCCCTATAAAATTAGCCATCTAGTATAACATCTTTCCAATTGAAATTTTCATTTCTCAAAGCATAATAAAACTTTTCATAAACTAATACTATGTATAATAACATGAAATGTTTTCAATTGCCATAAATGACTAAGGGTGACAAGTAGAAAAGTCTGTTCTAAACATTAACTAGAAGTCTAGTACAATTAAACCAATTTAATTTGGTATAATTCTTTAAACATGATAAAATAAAAGATCAAATTAAAATGAGAAAATTACATGAATTTCTTTTTAGATCTCTTCACTTCCCGTAGTTTCTAGCCTTATCCTCACATTAAATGTTTACATGTACAACACAGTGCAATTATTTCCGGATTTTTTAAGGTGTACTCTATCATTCTACGCCGATTATTATTATATATTACTAATTGACTATCTAACATTATTAATAATATTTTATTAAGATGTTAATAAAATTAAATTTATTTTTTTAGATTTTGATAATTTATTTTTTATTTTTTAAATAAAAAATATTATCAAATAATAAAAAATATTATTTGAATTTTAACAATAATATTTAGGTGCAATTAAAATTATATAACCACTATAATAATAGATATTATAGCATATATATGCACTATTTTTTATATTTAGCTACCAACTCCCATGTAGCTAACAATATCATGAGATTAGAGAGTATGCTTGGTTAATTAGTATTGGTTGATTTAGTTTCCTACTTGCCCTATAAAATTAGCCATTTAGTATAACACCTTTCCAATTGAAATTTTCATTTCTCAAAGCACAATAAAACTTTTCATAAACTAATACTATGTATAACAACATGAAATGTTTTCAATTGCCATAAATGACTAAGGGTGACAAGTAGAAAAGTCTGTTCTAAACATTAACTAGAAGTCTAGTACAATTAAACCAATTTAATTTGGTATAATTTTTTAAACATGATAAAATAAAAGATCAAATTAAAATGAGAAAATTACATGAATTTCTCTTTAGATCTCTTCACTTCCCGTAGTTTTTAGTCTTATCCTCACATTAAATGTTTACATGTACAACACAGTGCAATTATTTCTGGATTTTTTAAGGTGTACTCTACTATTCTATGCCGATTATTATTATATATTACTAATTGACTATCTAACATTATTAATAATATTTTATTAAGATGTTAATAAAATTAAATTTATTTTTTTAGATTTTGATAATATATTTTTTATTTTTTAAATAAAAAATATTATCAAATAATAAAAAATATTATTTGAATTTTAACAATAATATTTAGGTGCAATTAAAATTATATAACCACTATAATAATAGATATTATAGCATATATATGCACTATTTTTTATATTTAGCTACCAACTCCCGTATAGCTAACAATATTATGAGATTAGAGAGTATGCTTGGTTAATTAGTATTGGTTGATTTAGTTTCCTACTTGCCCTACAAAATTAGCCATCTAGTATAACACCTTTTCAATTGAAATTTTCATTTCTCAAAGCACAATAAAACTTTTCATAAACTAATATTATGTATAACAACATGAAATGTTTTCAATTGCCATAAATGACTAAGGGTGACAAGTAGAAAAGTCTGTTCTAAACATTAACTAGAAGTCTAGTACAATTAAACCAATTTAATTTGGTATAATTCTTTAAACATGATAAAATAAAAGATCAAATTAAAATGAGAAAATTACATGAATTTCTCTTTAGATCTCTTCACTTCCCCGTAGTTTCTAGTCTTATCCTCACATTAAATGTTTACATGTACAACACAGTGCAATTATTTCTGGATTTTTTAAGGTGTACTCTACTATTCTATGCCGATTATTATTATATATTACTAATTGACTATCTAACATTATTAATAATATTTTATTAAGATGTTAATAAAATTAAATTTATTTTTTTAGATTTTGATAATATATTTTTTATTTTTTAAATAAAAAATATTATCAAATAATAAAAAATATTATTTGAATTTTAACAATAATATTTAGGTGCAATTAAAATTATATAACCACTATAATAATAGATATTATAGCATATATATGCACTATTTTTTATATTTAGCTACCAACTCCCATATAGCTAACAATATTATGAGATTAGAGAGTATGCTTGGTTAATTAGTATTGGTTGATTTAGTTTCCTACTTGCCCTATAAAATTAGCCATCTAGTATAACACCTTTCCAATTGAAATTTTCATTTCTCAAAGCATAATAAAACTATTCATAAACTAATACTATGTATAATAACATGAAATGTTTTCAATTGCCATAAATGACTAAGGGTGACAAGTAGAAAAGTCTGTTCTAAACATTAACTAGAAGTCTAGTACAATTAAACCAATTTAATTTGGTATAATTCTTTAAACATGATAAAATAAAAGATCAAATTAAAATGAGAAAATTACATGAATTTTTTTTAGATCTCTTCACTTCCCGTAGTTTCTAGCCTTATCCTCACATTAAATGTTTACATGTACAACACAGTACAATTATTTCCGGATTTTTTAAGGTGTACCCTATCATTCTATGCCGATTATTATTATATATTACTAATTGACTATCTAACATTATTAATAATATTTTATTAAGATGTTAATAAAATTAAATTTATTTTTTTAGATTTTGATAATATATTTTTTATTTTTTAAATAAAAAATATTATCAAATAATAAAAAATATTATTTGAATTTTAACAATAATATTTAGGTGCAATTAAAATTATATAACCATTATAATAATAGATATTATAGCATATATATGCACTATTTTTTATATTTAGCTATCAACTCCCATATAGCTAACAATATCATGAGATTAGAGAGTATGCTTGGTTAATTAGTATTGGTTGATTTAGTTTCCTACTTGCCCTATAAAATTAGTCATCTAGTATAACACCTTTCTAATTGAAATTTTCATTTCTCAAAGCACAATAAAACTTTTCATAAACTAATACTATGTATAACAACATGAAATATTTTCAATTGCCATAAATGACTAAGGGTGACAAGTAGAAAAGTCTGTTCTAAACATTAACTAGAAGTCTAGTACAATTAAACCAATTTAATTTGGTATAATTCTTTAAACATGATAAAATAAAAGATCAAATTAAAATGAGAAAATTACATGAATTTCTTTTTAGATCTCTTCACTTCCCGTAGTTTCTAGCCTTATCCTCACATTAAATGTTTACATGTACAACACAGTACAATTATTTCCGGATTTTTTAAGGTGTACTCTATCATTCTATGCCGATTATTATTATCTATTACTAATTGACTATCTAACATTATTAATAATATTTTATTAAGATGTTAATAAAATTAAATTTATTTTTTTAGATTTTGATAATATATTTTTTATTTTTTAAATAAAAAATATTATCAAATAATAAAAAATATTATTTGAATTTTAACAATAATATTTAGGTGCAATTAAAATTATATAACCACTATAATAATAGATATTATAGCATATATATGCACTATTTTTTATATTTAGCTACCAACTCCCATATAGATAACAATATTATGAGATTAGAGAGTATGCTTGGTTAATTAGTATTGGTTGATTTAGTTTCCTACTTGCCCTATAAAATTAGCCATCTAGTATAACACCTTTCCAATTGAAATTTTCATTTCTCAAAGCACAATAAAACTTTTGATAAACTAATATTATGTATAATAACATGAAATATTTTCAATTGCCATAAATGACTAAGGGTAACAAGTAAAAAAGTCTGTTCTAAACATTAACTAGAAGTCTAGTACAATTAAATCAATTTAATTTGGTATAAATCTTTAAACATGATAAAATAAAAGATCAAATTAAAATGAGAAAATTACATGAATTTTTCTTTAGATCTCTTCACTTCCCATAGTTTCTAGCCTTATCCTCACATTAAATGTTTACATGTACAACACATTGCAATTATTTCTGGGTTTTTTAAGGTGTACTCTACCATTCTATGCCGATTATTATTATATATTACTAATTGACTATCTAACATTATTAATAATATTTTATTAAGATGTTAATAAAATTAAATTTATTTTTTTAGATTTTGATAATATATTTTTTATTTTTTAAATAAAAAATATTATCAAATAATAAAAAATATTATTTGAATTTTAACAATAATATTTAGGTGCAATTAAAATTATATAACCACTATAATAATAGATATCATAGCATATATATGCACTATTTTTTATATTTAACTACCAACTCCCATATAGCTAACAATATCATGAGATTAGAGAGTATGCTTGGTTAATTAGTATTGGTTGATTTAGTTTCCTATTTGCCCTATAAAATTAGCCCATCTAGTATAACACCTTTCCAATTGAAATTTTCATTTCTCAAAGCACAATAAAACTTTTCATAAACTAATACTATGTATAATAACATGAAATATTTTCAATTGCCATAAATGACTAAGGGTAACAAGTAAAAAATTCTGTTCTAAACATTAACTAGAAGTCTAGTACAATTAAACCAATTTAATTTGGTATAAATCTTTAAACATGATAAAATAAAAGATCAAATTAAAATGAGAAAATTACATGAATTTTTCTTTAGATCTCTTCACTTCCCATAGTTTCTAGCCTTATCCTCACATTAAATGTTTACATGTACAACACAGTGCAATTATTTCTGGGTTTTTTAAGGTGTACTCTACCATTCTATGCCGATTATTATTATATATTACTAATTGACTATCTAACATTATTAATAATATTTTATTAAGATGTTAATAAAATTAAATTTATTTTTTTAGATTTTGATAATATATTTTTATTTTTTAAATAAAAAATATTATCAAATAATAAAAAATATTATTTGAATTTTAACAATAATATTTAGGTGCAATTAAAATTATATAACCACTATAATAATAGATATTATAGCATATATATGCACTATTTTTTATATTTAGCTACCAACTCCCATATAACTAACAATATCATGAGATTAGAGAGTATGCTTGGTTAATTAGTATTGGTTGATTTAGTTTCCTACTTGCCCTATAAAATTAGCCATCTAGTATAACACCTTTCCAATTGAAATTTTCATTTCTCAAAGCACAATAAAACTTTTCATAAACTAATACTATGTATAACAACATGAAATGTTTTCAATTGCCATAAATGACTAAGGGTGACAAGTAGAAAAGTCTGTTCTAAACATTAACTAGAAGTCTAGTACAATTAAACCAATTTAATTTGGTATAATTCTTTAAACATGATAAAATAAAAGATCAAATTAAAATGAGAAAATTACATGAATTTCTCTTTAGATATCTTCACTTCCCGTAATTTCTAGTCTTATACTCACATTAAATGTTTACATGTACAACACAATGCAATTATTTCTGGATTTTTTAAGGTGTACTCTACTATTCTATGCCGATTATTATTATATATTACTAATTGACTATCTAACATTATTAATAATATTTTATTAAGATGTTAATAAAATTAAATTTATTTTTTTAGATTTTGATAATATATTTTTTATTTTTTAAATAAAAAAAATTATCAAATAATAAAAAATATTATTTGAATTTTAACAATAATATTTAGGTGCAATTAAAATTATATAACCACTATAATAATAGATATCATAGCATATATATGCACTATTTTTTATATTTAGCTACCAACTCCCATATAGCTAACAATATCATGAGATTAGAGAGTATGCTTGGTTAATTAGTATTGGTTGATTTAGTTTCCTACTTGCCCTATAAAATTAGCCATCTTGTATAACACCTTTCCAATTGAAATTTTCATTTCTCAAAGCACAATAAAACTTTTCATAAACTAATACTATGTATAACAACATGAAATGTTTTCAATTGCCATAAATGACTAAGGGTGACAAGTAGAAAAGTATGTTCTAAACATTAACTAGAAGTCTAGTACAATTAAACCAATTTAATTTGTTATAAATCTTTAAACATGATAAAATAAAAGATCAAATTAAAATGAGAAAATTACATGAATTTCTCTTTAGATTTCTTCGCTTCCCGTAGTTTCTAACCTTATCCTCACATTAAATGTTTACATGTACAACACAGTACAATTATTTTCGGATTTTTTAAGGTGTACTCTTCTATTCTATGCCGATTATTATTATATATTACTGATTGACTATCTAACATTATTAATAATATTTTATTAAGATGTTAATAAAATTAAATTTATTTTTTTAGATTTTGATAATATATTTTTTATTTTTTAAATAAAAAATATTATCAAATAATAAAAAATATTATTTGAATTTTAACAATAATATTTAGGTGCAATTAAAATTATATAACCACTATAATAATAGATATCATAGCATATATATGCACTATTTTTTATATTTAGCTACCAACTCCCATATAGCTAACAATATCATGAGATTAGAGAGTATGCTTGGTTAATTAGTATTGGTTGATTTAGTTTCCTACTTACCCTATAAAATTAGCCATCTAGTATAACACATTTCCAATTGAAATTTTCATTTCTCAAAGTACAATAAAACTTTTCATAAACTAATATTATGTATAACAACATGAAATGTTTTCAATTGCCATAAATGACTAAGGGTGACAAGTAGAAAAATTTGTTCTATCTGATTAAAAATTTGTTTTTTAGTGAATTTTTTTTTGTGACTAGTTTGTTTTTAAGTAGGTTGATCCGTCTCACTAGGCACGAATTTAGAAATCTAATAACAAAGGAGTTGAAAATTAAAATTTGATATAATTAAGTATAATGTCATATATATGATTATATCATATAATTATAATTAATTTTTTAATTAAAAAAATAATAAATACTTGTCAAATAAAAATATTATTTCAATCTTTATAATTTTTTTTATAATTTTTTATGATTTTACATCTAACAAAATATAAAATTATCTATTTTTAAATATTTTGTTAATTAATTTACTTTAATAGGTGTTTATGTGCTGCGAATTAAATTTTTATGTTTTATATTATTGTAAAATATGACATAAAATAATATAAATAAATTTCACTAACAATTTTGTTGTGTGAATTTAAAATATACTAAAATATTTTTCTATAATAATAGGGGTAAAAACTAATAGAAAAATAATAAAAAAATAACAAGTAAATTGCCAATTAAAAAAAGAACAATATTATTATAAATAATATTAAAGTATTTTTTATATGATTATAGATGTAAAATTAATTTCAAAAAACAAATGTAAAAAGAATTTTAAATCAAATAAAAAAATACAAATAATATAAATGTATGTAGTAAAATTTAAATTTTAATACATGATGAATAATAACTTTTTTTATTATTACTATACTATTAAATTTTATTCTATGTAATGCATCTATTATAACCTCATATGAGTTTTAAAATTTGTTTGGGGGGAGGGGGAGAGGCCACTACTTGCCCCCACCTTGAGTCCGTCCCAGCGCCCTACGAGGCGGTTCTAAAATCTCATCCTTCTTAATTATGGATTGACGGGCTAAGTTTGCCGAATCTTTTTTTTTACTATTAACTATTAAATAATATATATATATATATAATTTCACAATATTTTAATAAATTTTTTATTTCTAAAGACATAAAAAATTATAATTTTATATTCACAAACATTAAAGTCTTTGTAATTATAAATATCTAATAAACATAATTATAAACCAAGTTTTCATCCAAAACATGATTATAAATATTGTCTTCAAAGCAAAATAAACATAATCCAAAACACTCAATTTTCGTTTTTATTCTCTTATAAATTGGGTTAAAAGAAGTTGAGTTTTGGCTAAAAAATTATAAAAATACCGTCTTGTCAAAAAATACTAAATCCAATAAAAAAGTCCGTCCCGCTCTACCAAAATTCGTATTTTAAACGATACAAATTTAGCAGACTTTTACTATTTAACGGTCTTAATTTTTTTGCCCAACCTACTTTTTTGATGAATTATATAAATCAAATTGACATTTAGATATGTTTGTCACCCTTAATACGGAGCTACGACAAACAAACAACCTTTTTTATGATAGAAAGAAGACAATTAAGTTTCAATAATAAAGGGCACTTAAATGTCGGGGGATAATTAAGGGTGCCTTCAATGAGAAGACAAAAAAGAAGTTAGAAAGTAAAGATAATGTCTGTGATTTTGCTCCAAATCCAATTAATCTACTTAGTGGAACTCTTATAATATTATTTTGATTTTGTTTAAGGATTAAAAAGTCAAAGGGCATAGCACTCTTATAATCAAAATTGTCAACTTGTCGCACCATCCATGTAAAACACAAGATTAGTGGTGACTTAACTTAAATCTTTCACCCACGAAAAGAAAGAATTAAAAAACAAAAACAAAAAATTTGCATTAGTGGGAAAAAAACAATGATAGAATAAACAAATGGTTTCTTTCAATCCATGCAACCGCGGAGCTTGAAAAATAACTTTAGAGAAACCGAAAATTCTTTTAACATAATATATAATGATAGAAAAAGTAAATAAAAGTTTGATTAAATTTTTTTATACAATAAATATATTAAAATTCCATTTTTAATTCTTTAACAAAATATTCTTTTCTTTAAAAATTTTTAGAAGCATAATACTTATTAATCAAATTTATCAAATTATCTATATATTATAATATAAAATTTTAAAAAATATATTAACGTAATAAATTGATTTCAAAAATAAAAAATATATAATTATTTTTAAAAAAATATTTTTAATTTCTAAAAAATATAAAAACTAAATAAAATATATGAAAGACTATTACTAAAAAATTGTTGCAAATGGAACTTGAATCCACAAACTCCATAAAAAAAATTTAACTTTAGTTAATTAACTAAATTAGCTAATGACAGTTATATATATATATATATATATATATATATATATATATATATATATATATATATACTAATAATTTTTTAATATTTTGGACATCATCATCATTCCTCAACCATGTAATCAGAACTTTTTCCGTTGACATTTTTCTTTGACATATGTCAAAATTTATTTAAATTTTATTGAAAATTTATCCGCCATTTTGATTAAAATAAAAATTTAATTATTTTGTCAAATTTTATAATTTTAGCAAATTTTTAATTAAATTTTTATATTTTTTAATTGATTTCTTATACCATATCAAATTTTGTAGTTAAGTCTTTGTCATGACAAAATTATTAGAATTAATAAAATATTCTGTTAAACTATACAAAATATTTAGTCAAGTATTAGATATATTCGTTTTGTTTAATAGAATATTCTGTTAATTCTAATGATTTTGTCACAACAAGAACTTAGTTATAAAATTTGATATGGTATAGAGACTCAATTGAAAAAAAAAAAGGTATAAAAATCTAATTAAAAATTTATTAAAATTATAGAGACTGATAGAATAATTAAACCTAAAATAAAATTAACTACCAATTATTAAATATCATTTGAGTTGGGATATATGTTCACATGGAATGTAATCTAGAGTAAGATAGAAAAAAGAAGGAATACTCTACCTCAATTTGATTTTCTGGTGTAATAGTTAAGAGAATTACTCTACCTCTTTTGCTCATCACATACACCCAAGTATTTTTTAAGAAATTTAAAAAAAAATTTCATTCATCAAAATTAAAAAAACAGTGGCTACAAAGTTTTAGAAATATTTATACCTCTTAAGTTTAAAATCTTAACTCATGAGTTCACTAAAATAAAAATAGGTCAAATTATAATTGGATCTAAAACAAACAAAACAAAATAAAATAAAATTAACATAAAATAAGTTTCAAAATAAATACGAATAAAGTGATGCTTATTTGATTCAAGTTGACTAACGACAATCTTCAATGTAACTTGTAAATAGTAAAATATTTGACTTTCCATAACAGTTAACCATTATCTTGCTCGATTCTTGATGTATTTTATGAACAAATAATTTAGCCATTTTTGTAAAACCTTCTTTTATTTTCTTAGTTGTTGCTAATTGAATCGATTGCCATATGATAATTTTTAATTTGTCCCGTAAAACTTGTATCATTCTCTTTCTCCTAAAAAGATTCATCCTTGAATCTGCATTCAAATAAATAAAAAAAAAGATAAGTCAGAGACATTAAAAATAACTGATTATACTTATTTGGAAGGTCAATCTTGTAAATATTGTTATTGATTCTTTTGAGCACCTGAAATGGACCATCACCTATAAGATCTAACTTGAATTTTTTTTGAGTAGGAAACTTCTCCTTTTTCAAATGAACCCATTTTCAGTTTTCACATTTCTTTTCACATTTTGTTTTTACTCCAAATAAACTTTAAGATCGTTTCTCCTTTTGAATGATGACATTTGCATCTTGATGGTATCGATATTGCTATCCTAAGTTCTATGTCGAGGTATTGTATCCCATCAAAATCATCATCAGATTGTGTATAATTCCGAAGTCGATTCCTAAAACCTTCCTGTTTAGTATTTTCGGACAATTTCTATGTCATTTCCTACCTCTATTCTTCCAATTCATTTAAATAGTGAATAACTTTTTGCTTCATCTCCATATCAATTAGAATATCATCTGAATAGGCCGCCATAATAATGAACCACAAAACTGTGATAAAAAGGATCTTGTAATCACTTGTTTTCGTATTTCATTCAAGTATGGATACTCATATTTACTCTTAAAATTGATTTTTATTTTCAATTAAACTCACTGCTCTTGCTTTTTACTATCTTTGATCTTTTTGTAAATCAAGTAAAAATAAGAAAAAGTAAAAAAAAAATAACGCAACGATAAGAGAAAAAATGTTTAAAATAAAAGACAAAAGACACAAAATACAAAAAAAAAAAAATTAAAAAAATAAAAATAATGAAATAAAATTTTCTAAAGTTTTTTTTTATAACACAATTATCTTGTTTTGTTGTGTTTGATGTTTTTTTCTTTTGATTTACTGAATTGTTTTTGTTTTTTCTCTTCCATGAAACCTAATGCTATGGGAAAATAATAAGAAACTCACGAAACAGTAAAGAAACAATAAATAATAAAAATAGATAATAATAAGAAGAAATAAAAAAGAGACTAAAAAAGACATGAAAATGAATAATGGACTACGTAGAAAATGACGCGGGTGAATTTTTTTAAAATATTCAAGAACACAAAGATGTAAATAATAATGGCACAAATTTAATGAATAAGAGATTTTTTTGTAAGATGAAAAATTAACTCGGTGTAAGATGGAAAATTAAAAAAAAAACTTATTTTAATTTAATTTTTTGATGCAAAAATTAAGTGAATTATTCTACTTTTTCTGTTCATATCTAAATTTTTTAAAGAAACTCAAAAAAAATTTTATTCATCCAACTTAAAAAAATATTACAAAATTTTAGAAATTTTTATACATTTTAAGTTTAAAATCCTAATTCATGAACTCACTAAAATAAAAATAAAATAAATTTTAAAATAAATATTAAGAAAGTGATGCCTAGTTGATTCAACTTGACTAACGAGAGTCTTTAATGCAATTTATAAATAGTAAGAGGTTTGACTTTTCATAAATTATTATTTTAATTGTTGTTCTTTTAATTAGACCAATTGACATATGACAATTCTCAACTTGTCCCACAAAACTTATATTATGTGTGCTTATTATTCTTAGTATATATTACTTATAAATATATATATTTGAAAAAACTATACTATTTGAGTTATAACTAATTGACAATAAATAAATAAATATATATATATATATATATATATATAAAGTACAAAAAATACACGTTAAATTAAATAATATATGTATCTATACATAAATATTAATATTAGATATATATTAAAATTAATTACTAAAATCAATTATTAATATAAAATATATGTCAGAATATAAAATATATATTAAAAATAAGTTAAATAATATATGTATTTATATATAAATATATAATAATTAATTTTAATTATAAATATTATTTTTATATAAATATATAATAATTAATAATAACTAATTTTTTGTATACACAATTTTTTATCCTATAACATACTTTGAAAAAAAAGTTATTTCAGTAGTAGAATTTCAACGTATCATTTCTTATGTTCACTCTGAATTTTTATTAAAATATCAATATTTTTACTCTTCACTCATCATGACTCTTATTACCATATTATTCCTACATGAAATAATTTTCATTACACTTCATATTTCATGATCATGTTAAATTTTTTTATCCTATTTTTAAGCTTGCTTCACATGCAATGTGCACACTTTCTTGAAATTTCAATTTTTGTAATTTTGAATTCAAATTCAAAATTAAAAAAGGATCTCTCCATTCTCTGTTTTCAGTTTTTTCTCTTTCTCATCAAAATTAAGAAAATGATTCTCTCCATTCTTTTTTTCTTCCGTTCACTTATTCTCTTTTTCTTTAGTTTTTTATTGGTTTTTTCCGTTCACTTTCTTGAGACACACCCCCACTATTAGACGGAGGCACAAAGTTTTGTAGGGAATCTGCTTCAATCATGAATTCGTAATCTTTGCGATGACGAGTTATGTATGTTCTTTATTATTTAATCTAATGTATATCTTCTAATTTTAGTAATATTTAAAATATTGTTGTTGTTGTTATGCATATGCGTCTTTATTTGGTATGTAGTTGTTCATACAGAAAAGTCAAAATCTCATTGTTGTTGCCGGAAATCTATTTCCAATTCGCCCAAAGGTCTTAACCTCTTTCCCTCTTATATTCAATTTGCTTACGATATACAAAACCAAATAAGATTTCTTATGTTAATGTAAGTCAAAAGGTTGGACTTTATTTTACAATGGGACTTCATTGGAAGGGTTCTACATCATCAGAAGTTTTTCTTATGAGGAGATGGTGCAGATTTTGTCTTCAAGATGGCATAGTCGAAGGGAGCAAGGTCAAATTTAACGTTCATGTTGATGATGAGAAATCAATGAATTTATAAGTTTTAAGTATTTAGTATTTGTTAGGATTTTCTCTTTCATCAAACACTATAGATCCTTTTGGTTATTCATTATGCAGTTAATTTATTTCTATTTTTCATTATTTTTTCTATTTATATATGTAATGGATATATTTATTTGAATACAGTAGTCTAATTATCATGTTCATTATTTTCTTCTTTATTAATTTTTATTTCTTTATTAATTTTTCTTCTAAAATGCTTTGTACATAACTTTTCTTGTATTCTTACGTGATATCCAATTTTCTACTACTATGAAATTGATACATTCTAATTATCAGAAGACTTTGTGCAGCGATATGATAATTTTTTTAACTGATAAAATTTTGAACTAAATCATACTCATGTAATCAACTTCAAAATTTTCCTTATATTATATGTAACAGTAATTTATATACTACTGAAAAATCATATAATCCTCATCATATCTTTCTACCATATTTCTTCAATAAATACATAACTATTTGTATAGATATATCATCCTATATGTCTAAACATAAAGCGAGTTATTATAACTCAATGCACTCAAATAATATATTCATTAATATTGAACTTGTTATGATAACTCAAATTTATATTCTTAAACACAATTTAATACTTTTACAACATATATAATTGTTGTAGTATTGATCAAAATTATATATTTCATTGTTACTTCGAAGTATTGAATTAGTTTCAGTGACTTCTCATTCATTTTACACATAAAATAGTTCAATTAATGTTTTGACACCTATGTTATACTAATATGTTTTAATGAATTTGTACTCCATTTGATAGTTTAACCTTTTTTTTGAATCATACATTTTTTGTTTTTTTTCACTATTCTATAACAATACATAGCATAGTTGTAAAAATCGGACCGGACCGGTTTGACCAAAAAATCGGCAAACCGAATCTTATACCAGTCTGGTTTAGTATTCTGACCGCTTAAGGAAATGAACCGGTCAAAACCGGTACGAACCGATCAAACCGACACGGTTCAGAATCGAACCGGTCCGGTCAACAATACGGTCAATGGTCAACCTACGTGCCGATGACGTCATGCTGATGTCAGCATGCGGGTTGTGAAATTATAAAAAATGTATTGCAAGTAATGGAAATCGAACTCAACTCTCTCTTGAATAGAAGACCAAGTTGATAACCACTGCACTAATTTGTTTTTTTATCATTTTGAATGCTTTTTAAAATATATATGAATTCTTTCTAACTAATACATATATATAACTTAAATAATTTTTTAATTGAAGTACAAATTAATTAATTTTAAAATAAAAAATGATAATGAATAAAAAATAAAATAAAAATTACTTATTCTAAAAAAAATAAATTTATATAATTATTTAATTATATAAAAATATTTAGACCTTGAAATTATTCTTTGGATATAATTCATAGATTGTTATTCTTATTGTATCTAATTAAGATATTATATAGTAGTATGAATTAATTATATGTTTATCTTTATATTAGTTATTTATAGAATTTGACTTAACTGTTCTTAAAATGTTAGTAAAAATATGTATTTCAAATTTTAATTTTAAGTTTTTGACTATTTTATATTTTTTATTTATGTGAGAGCGATTTTACCGGTTGAACCAGTAACTTATCGGTTGAACTAATAAACCAGTAAATCAGTAACCTGACCGGTTTGGTTTTGACAACTATGGTACATAGTACTCAGTTCTTTATCTACTTTACTATTGACATAATTATTTTTTTCTGTCATATTTAGTTACATGTGTCACTTAAATTCGTACATTTTACCTGATTTTTTGTGTGTGTATAATATCATTACTCATAATTTCAATTATCTATTATGATTTTTTTTTACCAATCATCTTAATTGTACATCATGATTATCTTTATGTTCTTTCTCATTATTATTAATTTTTTTGTGAAAATCATAATGGTTATTAACATTATAAATATTGCCCTCTTTTAATTTATTTTACCACACTAGAACAACTCTTTCAGCACCATCACTAAATTAGTTTGATTATATTTTTTTATTTTTTTTTAATTTTAAATAATAGCTTATTTTTCAACTTGCTAAAGAATATTAAAACTGTTAACGAAAGTCAAATTATAGGATAAACATTAAAGTTTTAAAATTATAGTCAATTTCACCAAAAGATTCAAATTATTATAAAACACTTATACATATGTTATTGATATAAAAACACTTTCATAATAAATAATTTTTATTAAACTTACCACCATATTTGTACATCGCACGAAATAATTCACTAGTTATTTTTTATTTCACAGTTAACGTATTTTTCTAAGAGTAATGATATTGGTTTTAAATTTGTTTGCAATGGAATAATTATGAATTTTAGAGGGAAAAAAAGCTATAAGAAACTAAAAGACTAAGGAATTTATCTTAGTAATGGCAATAGGTCCACATGCAGAAGGGAACTCCATTTTTGTCTCCATTTCTGTGTCTATTTCATCTAATAAAATATTTTTTGATTTCGTTTCATCTTTGTCACGGATTTTCAATTATTTTCTCTTGTTGATATCTATAGATATTAAGTTCTGATTTTTTTAACAAAATTTAACATAATTATAATAAAATTAAATACAATTTAATTAAATATATCAAATTAAACATAAATTTAATATATCAACAAACTATAATTAAAATAGTATAGTCTCCACATACTCATTTAAAAATAATATAAAACTATTTAAAGACCTAAATATCCAATTTTAAAAATATATATACTATTTTAAAATAAATTAATTAATTTCTATTTAGTATCATTATAAAATATTTTATACAGATATTTAATTAATCACATAATTAGACCACAGTATAAAAATATGTTTTTAAGATTATTATCTTTTTTTTTCTCAGTTGTCTTATCTTTTATTATGAAAAATATTATATTAGAAATTTTAAATTCTACTTACAAAAGTATGTTTTCCAAAAAAGCATGTTAACCAATTATTGATTGAAAAATTGATTCCGTTTTTTTAGTATCGAATATAATAATATATTAAATTGATGAGTGTCACGCTATGTGAAAATAATAGTAGAAAAATTTTAGCTTATATGACATGAAGGATTTTAAGCAATTCAATAATCTAGTATTTGGTCTGAATCTAATGAGTTTAAAAAAATTTAGTTTTAGTTATATTTATACTATAAATACTTCGAGTCATAGTTATCATAACCAAATCAACAATTGAATATTATGTTACTACTGAACTACTAGTTTATTTGATTGAAACATAGTTATACTTAAAATAAATATAAAAATTATAAAATGATTAAATTAAAATTTATGATGAATAAGTTGGTATGTTTGTTATTTAAATATATAAAAATTATTAATTCAATATATAAAATATAATCTAATTATATTTATGTAATATATTTAAATTAAAATTAATATAAAATATAATTTAACTCTATTTGGGTAATTAATATCTTTAATGAAAATATTCTACATAAAAATTAGAATATAATTTATTATTCTCCATATAATATATTTGACAGAATATACTATATATCACAAAGAGTGTAAATTACCCTAAGTTAGACTAATTGCAAATATATTATTATATATTTTTAATTTTATAATTAAAATATACTATATATCATCTTATCATTATAATTAAAATCAATTTTTTTCTTTAAAATTAAAAACTTTTTTTCTCTCTCTCATTCTTTTATCTATTCTATCACTCCTATATATCATTATTAATAATTAATTATAAATTTGACAATCAATATACACAACATAACATTATCTAATTGCAGTTAAAATTAAATTAAAATTGAAATTAATATTAAAATTAAAATATAACTATATTATATTACTAATTTAACAATCAAAATATATCACATATCACATGACATTCTCTCATTAAAATTGAGATGAAATATTTTTTTTAATTATTAAACTCTTTTCCTCTGTCCTTTTAACTACCTCTCTCACCTTCTCTATTTTTCTCTATCCTTCTCACTCTATATATAACTTATAATTTATATTTTATATTACTAATCTGACAAAAAAAATATGACGAAATATTCTTTTATTACAATTAAAATAAATTCTTTCCTCCAAAATTAACAGTCTTTATTTCTCTCAGTTTCTTCTTTATCTTTCATTCTCTCTCTTTTCTCTTTCATTCTTTATTTTTCTTTATATTTCTGTTCTATAAAAAATAAAATTAATAAAATAATATAATTTAAATAAATTTATAAAATTATAAAAAATATATTAAATTTATAAAATTATAAAAAATATATTAAAAATATCCCAAAATCATATAAAACATATATTATTACTATTATTATTATATGCATATTTTTTTAGTTTTTTTATTTGGTTTCAAATTTTTAGTGTTTATTTTTTTAATTTATATTTTCACTTCTCTTTCTTCAAATTTTATTACATATAATTTGGAGAGAAGACTAATGTTATGATTAATAATCAAAATCAAAATTTAATTATTTAAAAAAAATAATTTTAAGCTAATTTTATAGCTATAAATATTTTTTTATTGTAATATCTAATTATATTTTTATATATATAAAAAATATTATTTTTAAATAACAAACATAAAAATTAATTATTTTTGTTTGTACAACAAATTTAATATTTAATCAAATATAAAAATATATACATAAATTATTTTAAATTTTAGATAATAAATATTAAAATTAATTATTAGATAAAAATTAAACTATTTCATATAAAAATAATAACTAAAAAATTTATTATTTTAATCTTTTGTCTAAAGTTAAGACCTTTTTATAAAATTAAAATAATATAATTTTATAAATATTTTGTACTATTATTTATAATGTCGAGACAAAATCGATATAATTTAAAAAAATTTATATTTTTATAATATTATTACAAATAAAAATACTACTATAATTTATATATAGGCCAAATTAAACCGCACCAATTATCGATTTTTCGATCAAATTCAATCTAATAACTCCAAAAACTATAACTCGCCCCTCCTCACTTTTTTTATTCATGTTAAACTCATGAATAATAAAATTAAAGGAAGGAGGACGGCTTGAATACATATATTATGGGGACAAACAAACAAAACTAATAAAAATAAAAATTAATAGGAAACATAATAGAAGAACCAAAAAAAAAAAAGCAAAGAGAGGTAAAGAGGCCCCACTTGAGTTTGCACCTTGAAAGGCTTAGATAGCTATTGAATAGCTCAACGATGATGATGAAGAAGGATTCCCTCTTCATTAATTCTCCTCATGTGTCCCCTACTACTCCAGTGTAATAACCAGCACCTATCATCATTATTCTCATTATTCTTGTCACACTTATCATCAATATATATCAGTAATTAACCTCACCTGCTGAACCCACCCCCATCAGAGAATTTATAGTTCTATCCTCCATCTGTATGTATTTCTTTATTAGTGTTATTGTTATAGAAAATTAGAAGAAAAAATGGGTACATTAAATATTATAAAAAAATTAATTTTCATGATTATAATATATACATTTAATTACGTAATATTACATCAATAAAAATAATTATATTTTACGTTGATGACGTGAATAATCATCCAAAAAATACAGATATAATTAATAAAATATTTTATATTATCAGTATTTTATCAAAATTAAATTCTACAAAAAATATATTATATATATTCAAAATTAAAGTTTAGAATGATTAATTCATCATGTGTTCTAATAGAGTCACTATAACAACAATCGTGACTATTTCATGTACATTTTCTTTTTATCATAATGTGTCTTTTTTATTTATCTCTCACTATTTCTAGAACTAAAATAAAAAATAAATATTTTATGATTAATAAAATTTAATATTTTATTTTAATAATTTTGTACAACTAAAAATAATTAATTTAACAAAGAATGAATATAAAATGAAAATAAAAATTAAATGAATATAAAAACAACAATTAAGAAATATAATATATGGTTATGTAATATATTTTTTTTAAAAAATATAATATATAACAAGAAGTAACCAGACTTAGTAGTAGCTAAGCTATTTCTCATCCTTCAAATTTTCAATTCGAATTTTGCTCTATGTAAATTTTTTAAATAGGTACAAATTTGCAATCACAACGATAATTGTATAATATGTTACAAAAGAATGATAATTTAATAAATAATTTTTAAAAATAATGGCATTTCAGTAAAAAAAAAAAAAAAAACCCGTAATTACCATCACGACTACCATATGCACGATCAAAAATTATGATTCTAAGAAAATTAGTTAGCGAAACTATAATTGATATATAACCCGCATGGATCTCGGGGGGATATATTTTAATTTTTAAGTATTTCACCCAATATAATAAATATTATAATGTGGATATCTCAATTATTCTCAACGCATCGGATAATATATGCCTTAGGTTGGTTCATATCTTTATATAGCTGCTCAATGATGTAAGAGTGGACCAGAAACTCTATTTTCAGTATTTTCTCTCCCTCTCTTCAATTATCTCATATCTATATATTGTTTGTTAGTAATTTTATTATAATTATTAGTGCAACCTTCAATGGCCGACCTGATATATACCCTAATTTTACCTAACCCTGCTGACGTTAGTAACCATACTATTATACAATAATATAAATGCACATTTTTCATCATATATTTGTTAATTATGTAAAAATATAACTTTAATTTCGTAAAATTTCTGTTAATGTTCAACTCAAACCCTAATTCCAATTTATCTAAGAAAGATTTTGGGAAACATATATATGCCTATATCATCTAATAATAATGAACAAAATAATTTAAAAAAAAACTTAACCTTATTTCTGAAAAAAAAAAACGTGAAATTTATATTTAATTGTATAAGAATATAATGAACAAAATATCACTACCAAAAAAAAAAAAAAGATGTGAGATGATATTATATATATTGATCAAATTAATATAATATATATAATATACATACATACCAGAATATGGAAAATTAGTGAGTAGACGAAGATGGAAAGAAGTGCAAAATGAGATATTGACGCGGCTCAATTAAATTACATAATTGATTATCTCGTCTCAAATATGTCTTCAAATTGAGGCACGTCAATACCTTGTTTTGTGCTTCACAATTAGCACTACTTTTCCATCGTCACCACCACTATCTCATGAGGCATGACCCTTGTTATATAGAGCTTGCTCCTCTTTCATTATTGACCATACCATGAGAGAGGGAAAGAAGCAAAAGAGCACCATAACAACAATAAGAAAGAGAGAAAGAAGCTATATAAGCATGTTGCACCTTTCTCACTTGAGATCTATATCTATGTTTATATACCATACATTTTGGAGGAAGAGTTAGACATATCAATTTTGTTGCTACTTGTGGAGAAGAAAAAGCGAATGAATGAAAGAAAGAAAGAAAAACGGGCTTTTATTTTATGTACGTATGCAACTGTTTGACTAAGCATTTTTTATTTCTTCCACCAAGCCACCACGTAGGGACCCGCTTAATTAATTTCTTTGCATTTAATGTTTCCTTTAATTTCTTCAATTTTGTTTTTGGTTGTTAGCTTTCTTTCACCGGCTTGCTTTGGTCACTCTTCAAAAGTATTCTTTCATAAAAAGTAAGAAAAATCAGCTTTAGATTTTCCGCTTAACAAACAGATTTTGTTTTAATCTATCATTAATTGCACCCATTATTCATTCATTGACTTCAATATTAGTGCTCCTGTTTTATTTTAAACAATAAAAGTTCTTTCTTAATATATTTCTCTAGTCATGTGTGAATATAAATTAATAAGTTTCGTTAAATAAGTTTTGTTATTTTATCAGTTCAAAATATATCTAATACGATTTTTTTTCTTAATAATAAATAAGATTCATTTAAATATACATGAGAAATGAACTAAAAGAAACCAGCTTTAGTTGAATACCATTGAAACAACATTTTTTTTTCTTTTTTTGTTTTCTTAATCTTTTAATTAGCTTAAAAAATATCTTTAAAAAAAATTAAAGAGGCCATATATATGCCTTTAAAAAGTAAAAACTACCTCACATGGTCAAAATTAGAGTGGTATATAAATAAGGAGCCACTCACATAAAGATATTTAAAATGTCTTTTTTAAAAGATATTTTTTAATAATTAAAATTTAACATATATAATCAATTAAATTGTATTATCTCTATTATAATTAAATTGGACAAATAGATTTAGCTGAAAAATTAATGAACCAAATTTTAAATTAGTCTAAATTAATATTTTTTTATAAAAAATAACTACAATACTCCTATTATAAAAAATGACTAAAATATTTTTATTATATATATTAATTTTAAAAATTTTAAATTTTAATCTTATGATAACACAAAAAAATTAAAATTTAAAGTTCTCAAAATTATTATTATTATTATTATTATTATTATTATATAAAATAAAAAAATTTTAATTATTTTTTATAATAAAAATATAATAATTATTTTTATAAAAAATATTAATTTATACTAATTTAAAATTAATTTACTAATTTTTTTATTAAATTAATTTATTTAATCTTATTTTAATAAAAATAATATAATTTAATTAATTATATATATTAAATTTTAATTATTAAAAAACATCTTAAAAAAAACGTTTTGTATATCTTTATTTAAGTGGTTCATATAAATATTGTTTCTCCCTAACTTGTCTCGAGTTCAACTTCAATATATGTGTAATAAGTAATAACTGTGTAGAGACACTCAAGCTTTTTTTTTTTTTTTTTGGTTTGTTGGGGGGGGGGGGGGTTTACAGTATTTTAGTTTAATTGCACTCTCAATGATTTATTTATATTAATTTTTGAAAAAGTGAATGACTAAGTCAACTATGTTAGCTATTAGCCTATTGCGATAATATAATATAAAATATGTTTATTTAAAGATATTTTATCTGAGAAAGTTCTAACGGCCAGCATTTGTCAACAAATTATATCCAGCATTTAATTAGTATTAGGATTTCAACATGTTAATATATTTTACTTTTAAAAACTTATATACAAAAATATAAAAATATTAATTCTGGTTATTAATGACAAAAATAATAAACTATGCTGAATTACTAATCATGTATAGCATTACTGATTTTTTATAATCAAGAAGATAGAGCTGAATTAATTCTAGTTAAAATAAATATTCACAACACTGTTGAAACCAAAACAAAAGCCTTTTTAGTAACATCATCAAAATTGGAGTTTAAAAGAAATCAATAAAACAACGAGATATAATAATAATAATAATAATAATAATAATAATAATAATAATAATAATAATAATAATAATAATAATAATAAATATGATTATATCATAAAAAAATATTAGGAGGTTTCGGAACAGATGTGCATTATCCCCCAGCTGCCTATCTTCTTTTTATATTTTTATCTTTTGGGGTGGTACCTAGCTATTTAGATATTAATTAAAATGTTAAAGAATTTCACCAACCACGCTGGACCACTGACAATACTCAATAGGACAATCCAACAATGGCTTTTAACGGTTGGAGAATTTAAATTGAGGTCTCTGAATTTATGATGTTTAACCATAGATGCCTTTTGATGTTCCAACTCACCCAACCCTAAAAGCTTCGATCATCTAGGGCTACTTACTCAAGTCTTGTTCTAACCATGTTCCCTCCCTCCATTTTTTGAGAATTAACTTTCATACAATATAATAAAGGAAATTCACATTCAAATATCATAAACTAATTTCCACAAAATCATGCGGTTAAGATGATCAGCATCACGTCATCACACATGCATCGTGACTTCTCAATACTTATCTTGTTTATGTCATTCATCATTAAGAAAGAAGCTAGAAAACTAAATATAAAAATCTCTTCTAAAATTTTCAATATATATATATATATATATATATATATATATATATTATGTACATATAAAAAATCAATCACTAAATTAATTATAATTATTTGTGTATAAATATATATATAATATTTAATTTATTTTAATATATATTTTATTATTTTAATAATATTTTATTTGTATATTTAATTTTTGATGTAGAAATAACATGATATATATATATATATCATAAATTGATAGACTATTCAAGGATATTGGACCACCTAAGAAGTCGCGGATTTGAGTCTTTCTATCTTGGTAAACAAAAAAAAGAAGGATATTGGGCCAGAGATAGGACCAATAGCGGAAGAAACATTGAAATTAGAAGAAATTAGTGCTAAAAATGAATTAAAAAAGGTTGGGCCATCAACAATGAAACCCAAGAGAGAATCAGGAAGAAACCTAATTGGATGCAAGACTACATCGACATTAATGAATAGGGATTACTATAATTCTATCTTTTGTCACTTTAGCCAGTTAGTTAGTTACGTGATAGATATTATATAGTGAAATATCACAATGGAATAGTTAATTAGTTAGAGTAATTTCTGAGATCATTCACGTAGGAGTGAGCTCCCACTCGAATATGAGCGTATCTTTCTTGTAACCCCTTTTCATCTTCTTCTTCATACATCAATTCAATAATTCTATAGTTTATACAATTTCTTATATACAATCTTATTTTCTAGCTTAACATTTGGTGCTTTCGTTGAGAAGGATGACCATCCCCAATGAACTTACATAGCAAGCAGAGATTATTGTGCTTCAACAGGATCACATTAAAGTCTCAAGTCAGATCGGATCCACCAATGCTCGGACGGATGCGATGGAGCATTCTTTGCGAAAAATTCAAAGGATGCTAAAAGATGCCTTGAAGATGAAGAGAATTGAACCAAACCCTGATGAGCGAGGATTGGCACATGGCTCTAGAGCTCAGTGGAGCATTGGCTCCCCTCAGATCGTGAATCGCACTCTCAAAATCGACTTTCCATTGTTTGATGGAGAGAAGCTAGAGAAGTGAGTATTCAAGACCAGAGAATATTTCGAATGGTATTCGGTTCCAATCAAAATGTAGGTATGTATGCTCTCTTTTTACCTCACTGGACCTGCGTACTCCTAGTACAGATGGATCATCAATAACAATATAAAACATACATAGGAGTCATTTTTGGATGCTTTGTTGGTTCGTTTCAAACTAATAGTGTTGCTAAATATCAAAATCTATTTGAGAAAATCTCCAACCAGGTGACAGACCTCAGTGAAGAATATTACTCTTTTTGTAGCTGGATTGCAGGACTGTCTCAAGTGTGAGCTCTTGTTAGCCAAACCTACCAGTTACGTTATCGCAATTTCGTTAGCCAAGTTACATGAACAAAAATTCATAGTCATAAATCCAACACATAAAAAATACATTACAACAAATATAACCAGCACTACTATCTTTATTCACCCCAATGCAACCACCTTCAAAAACCCCAATCCAAAATCCAATTTCAACCCGGTTCTAATTTCTATGCCTAATCAAAACACCCATACAAACCATACTCCACCCATTAAGAAACTATTGGCATCAGAAATTAAACATAGAAGGGAGAAGGGCCTATGCTATCATTGTGAGGAGAAGTGGTCTCCAGGGCATAGATGCAAAAGCACTTGTTACCTGCTCATTGGAGAGAAAAAGATGCAATAGTTACTCAAGGAGCCAAATCCGGAAGTGGTGCAACCCCCCTTCCCCCCCTCCTCCGATGGCTAGCCCGATGGTAGTAGAACCAATTCAGCCAGATATTAGCTTTAATGTTATGGTAGGGCAGTACCAACCCACTACCTTTCGATTGAAAAGAATGTATAAAGGGCAACCAGTGATGGTGTTGATTGATGGGAGAAGTTCCCACAATTTTGTGAAGGCTAGCATTGCAAAAAAATTGTATTTTCCTATGGCACAAACTACACCACTACAAGTTTTGGTGGGCAATGGCGATATGATAGAATGCAGGGCTGTATGTAAGGAGATCCCTCTTGTCACGTAAGGCTATGAACTCGAATTACAGGGTGCTTATATTGTGCTTGGGGTTTAATGTCTTATGTGTCTAGAGTATGTCACGACTCACTATCGGCTGCTAACTATGGAATTTATGGTGAATGGCGTTGCTGTGAAGCTGCAAGGGGAATATTTTTTGCAAGCTAAGGCTATTAGCAACATGATGTTGTAGAAATTGGTGTCTGCCGATGTTGTGACCACCTTATATCATCTTATAATGCTTGAGATAGCAGAGAAAGATAGTGAGTCTCCAATTCTAATCGAGTTGTAACCCGTTCTTGAAGAGCACAGTGCACTCTTTGATAAGCCCAATGCACTTCCACCTGATCAAAAATTGATCACTAAATTCACTTAGGTTCGGGGTTTCAACCGGTGAGTGTAAAGCTCTACAAGTACCCTGACTTCCAAAAGAAAAAAATAGAGGTATTGGTGGCTAAAATGCTAGAGGTAGGCATCATCCGTGAAAGTCAAAGTGTTTTCTCGAGCCTTGTCTTGTTGATGAAAAAAAAGAATGGTAGTTAGCAATTTTGTGTGGATTATAGAGCGCTCAATTCCGTTATGGTTAAGGATAAGTTTTCTATTCTGACGACAGAGGAGATTTTGGATGAACTATTCAGTACTGAATTTTTCTCTAAGATTGATCTAAGATCCAGTTATCACCAGATTTGCATGAATGATGAGGTTATACCGATGACCGCTTTCCAGACCCACCAAGGCCACTATGAGTTTGTAGTGATGCTCTTTGGGCTCACCAATGCTCCTTCAACTTTTCAAGTAACTATGAATAAGGTCTTTCGGTGTTATTTGCAAAATTTTATTGCTGTATTTTTTTTATAACATTTTGATATATAGTCAGACATGGGAGGAACATCTCTGACACTTGGCTTTGACCCTCACTACTTTGGCTCAGCATTATCTTTTTGCCAAGAGATCCAAATGCTTCTTTGGATATCGGCAAGTTGAATACCTTGGTCATATTGTGGGTGAAGAATGAGTGAAGGTGGTTTTCTCCAAGATTAATTCTATTTAAGCATGGCCGAAGCCAACGACATTGAAGCAACTATGGAATTTTCTAGGCCTAACGGGGTACTACAAAAAATTTGTTAAACGATATGCCTACATTGTGCACCCCCTCACAAAGTTGTTGAAGAAAGCCAATTTCTTTTAGGGGAAAGAGGCAGAGACCAGACATACTTTGAACTAAAGACTGTGATAATTCAAACCCCGGTGCTAGCTCTTTCGAATTTTTCAAAATAGTTTACCGTTGAGACCGATGTATCTTATATGAGAGTAGGGGCTATATTATCCCAGGATGGTCATCCTATTGCATACTTTAGTAAGAAACTCAGCAAGAAAATAATGCTACCGTCTGTCTATCTGAGAGCTCTATGTCATCACACAAGCTGTTGCTAAATGGCGTTATTACCTCCTAAGCAAGCGGTTCATTATCAAAACAGATCATCAAAGACTGAAGGAGCTTATATCTCAAGTGGTTCTCACTCCGGATAAAAAATACTATTTGACTAAGCTACTTGGATATGATTTTTAGATTCAATATCAATTGGGATGTTTGAATCAAGTGACTGACACTTTATCTCGTCACCCTGTGGTACTACCACAGGATGAGTTTCAAGTCATCTCTACAGTGCAAAATTCTCTAATTTAGTCCTTGAAGGATGGTAATGCACATTGCGAGGAGATGAAGAATTTGCACCAACAATTACAAGCGGACAAACTAGACCCTAAGTATACAGCTAATGATGGAATTTTGTTGTACCAAGGCCGTGTGTAGGTGCCGGACTATCAAGAGGTAAGGAAAATGCTCTTACATGAGTTCCACTCTTCGCTATGAGGTGGACATGGAGGGGTCCTTAAGACCTACAAGGCTCTAAGTGACTTGTTTTTGCCCCGGATGAGGTCGGATGTACAGCGGTACATTGAGCAGTGTACAGATTGTCAAGTCACTAAAAACATGCCGGCTAAAGCACAATGGTTGCTCCAACTGTTACCAGTTCCATTGAATTTATGGGATGAAATTTCATTGGATTTCATTATGCGATTGTTAAAGTCAACTGGTTTTAACGCTATCTTAGTAGTGGTGGATAGATTTAGCAAGATGAGGTACTTTACCTCGCTAAAACCGGGTTTCACTACCAAGGATGCAGCGAAAGCTTTCACCACTTCAGTGGTCAAGCTACGTGGTTACCTTGCAGCTATGATCTCAAACAGGGACCTAATTATTATGAGTAGATTCTAGAAAAAAAATTTATTTGAATTTACTGGAACTAAACTACATTTCAATACTAAACTACATTTCAATACAACATATCATCTCCAGAGCGACGGACAAACAGAGGTTGTAAATAGAATACTAGAACAATACCTACGTATATTCACTCACTCCTATACCTCTCAATGGGCTTTCTACCTAGCTTGGACAGAATTTTGCTATAACAGATCTTACCACACGGTTATTGACATGTCACCTCACAAAGCACTCTATGGCTATGATCTGCATTCATTACCGATATGCATCTCAGGTTTAGTTCAGGTGTTAAAAGTGGATGACTTTTTACGCGTCAGGGACAGTTTGGACATGGAATTGCGTTTTGCCCTACAACGTGCTTAGAAAAAAATGCAGCGACAAGTAGATGCACATGACAAAGAATTTTAGTTGGAGGATTGGGTGCTATTGAAGATTAAACCATATCGGCAATTATCACTCACAGGGACTTAATATAACAAGTTGTTGAAATGATTTTATGGACCTTATCAAACTAAACAGAGGATAGGAAAGGTAACTTATAGTCTTGAGTTGCCATCTACTTGTGCGCTGCACCCAGTTTTTCATGTGTCTGTGTTGAAGTAATTCCATGAACCACTGCTGGCAAAACCCCCCTCGATGGCTGACTTGCCATCTTCACTTCAACTGAAGCCCCTTTTAATTTTGGCACGGCATCCTTGTGGATTGGGAAAGAGCTTCATGTGAAAAGACAACTTGGGAGGACATCGAGGAGTTGCACACATTGTTTCCTGAATCAGACCTTGTGGATAAGGTTATTTTGGAAGGAAGGATGATTGATAGGCTATTGTAGATATTAGGCTAGAGACAGGACCAGTAACGAAAGAAAGGATGAAATTAGAGGAAGTTAGTGCTAAAAATGAATTAAAGGAGGTTGGGCCATCAGCAATGGAATTGGAACCCAAGAGAACTAGGAAGAAACCCAATTGGATGCAAGACTACATTGTAAATTAATGAATAGGAACTACTATAATTCTATCTTTTGCGACTTTGGCCAATTAGTTACAAGATAAATATTATATAGTTAAATATCACAATAGAATAGTTAGTTAGAAATTTTTGGGATCATTCCCGTAGGAGTGAGATCCCACTCGAATAGGAGCTTATCTTTCTTGTAATCTCTTTTCAACTTCTTCTTTATACATCAATTCAATAATTCTATAATTCATATAATTTCTTATCTACAATCTTATTTTCTAGCTTAACATAAACTATATAGAATAAACTTATTATTATTCAGATATTTTGTTTGTAATGTATGTATAGTGAAACTTATCTATTTATAGGTAAAAGATCGAAGGCAACCTAGTAATCAAAGTGATAGAAAAACATATATAAAACTACATTAATATAAAATCATAATAATAAATACCTAGACGTTATATTAATTTATGATATCCCTTTTCCACAAACTTTAGTAGCAAATTAAGTTTGAAATGTTTGGATAAATCAGCAAAAATAGAAAACTTGATTATAGAACAAGCAAATAGGGTATTGTCAAGCAAAATTACAGAAAACAAATGTGAGAAATAGAACTAAAATGAATGAAGAACAAGATGACGGTGGTGGCGATGTCACAATGAGAGAATCTGGTGGGTTGCTGCAATATAATAGTCACCGTAACATTCTAAATAGAATTAATACACAATCAAACATATGAGAATAATGGAAAAGTGAAGATTAAGAGAATTTATATAGCAAAAAAGAAACAAATAACAACAAATTTCCTATTTGAGTCAGCAAAGAAGACTCCACCAAATTATTAGAAAATGAATCATCGCCTCTCACTCGCTCCACTCTCTCTATATATACCACTCACTCTATTACATAACTAAATATGGCAAATATTCCTTTGCTGCACACTTTTCTCAAGTATGGTAGTCCTTCATACAAGTTGGAGGCCTTCTCACTCTTTTGTTTTGGATCTCATTCTAATTGATGGCCCAATACCTTCCTCAGTCTCAGGTTCTTGGTTCGAGCCTCTTTGAGTTGGTCCATGGGTTGTATCAATCACTCTCCTATCGACAATGACCTTATCCTCAAGGTCTGCTTTTGGATACAACTTGATTAAGTCCGACCAGCTGACCCAGGTGGCTTCCTCCCGAGGTGCTCCATGCCATTCAACTAAAATTTGTACTCTATGATGCTCATCTTTCCTGTGGCATAATCTGGCTATCGATAATTGTTGCTGAAATGGGATCAAAAGGAAGGATCACATGTAGATTATGTATTCTAATAGTGGTTGTGGGGTCACCCTTATACTCCTTCAACACTGAAACATGGAATACCAGATGAATAGCACTTTCCATCGGAAGTTCCAACTTATAAGCAACTGCTCCAATCCATTGTAAAATCCTGAAAGGTCCATAATACCGCTTGCTTAATTTCAAATTGCCTCGCCTAACCACTGAGCCTTGGTGGTAACGTTGTAATTTCAGTAAAACCCAATCAGCAACCTTAAACAATTTCTCATGCCACCACTGGTTAGTTCTTCTCTTCATGCATTCTTGAGCCTGTTCCAATTGGTAGTGCAGTTCTAGATCCAAAGCTCTGTGCACCTGAAGCATATCGTCTACATCCTATACTGGGGAAGAGCAGCTGGTATACTCCGAAAACGTACGGATGGCAAATCCATATAATGCTTCATAAGGTGACATTTCAATGGTGGAATGAAATGAAGTATTATAACAGTATTTGGCTCACATGAGATAAGACGACCATTTCTCTGGGTGTGCATGGAGAAAACACGTAAATACTATTCTAAGGTCCGATTAACAACTTCGGTTTGTCCATCCTTTTGAGGGTGATAAGCCATGCTATACAATAGTTTAGTGCCACAACTTTCAAATAATTGTTTCCAGAAACGATTGAGAAAAATGGGATCACGATCAGAAACAATTAAAGTAGGAAAACCATGGTACCTGACTACACTGGTTAGGAACTTTTGAGTAACCACCTTAATTGTAAACCCGGTCTTTAACAGAGCAACTCGGACAACCTTACTAAAGTGATCCACTACCACCATAATAGCTGTGAAGCCAGTAAATTTTGGTAGCTTAGTAATGAAATCCATACTTATTCCCTCCCACGGCTGGTTTGGAACTGGCAGCGGCTGTAATAGACCTTAGGATTATGCTGGTATATATTTTGTGATTTGGCACGTGTCACAATGATCAATAAATCTGATAACATTCTTGCACATATTTGACTAGAAAAATGTCTCACTTAACCCTTTGTAAGTCTTAAGAATACCCCCATGACCTACTGTGGTGGCCGAATGGAATTGCTGCAGTAGAATCTCTCTCGGGTCAACATAATTGGGTACCCAAATTTTACCTCTATATACTAGCAACTTATCCTTGAAAATGTAATCAGAAGGAAGCTTTCCCAGCTGAGCTTTGTCTCTAAATTGTTGCATTTATGCGGCTTCTTGCGTAGCTTCCAGCAGGATAAGGATAAAGGCAGATTTCACTGCTGTGAAAGTTTGGAATTGAGTTGCAGCGGTCTTTTCCTCTTGCCTTGACAACACATTAGCAGCTTGATTAAATTTTTTCGGTCGAAATTCAATCTTGAATTCATATCTAAGCAGCTGCTATTTTGGAGCTAAGATTACTTGCGTATAGAGTTTCTTGAGCCCTTGATGATCTGTTCTAATCACAAATTGCCTTCTTAGCAAATAAAAACGCCATTTTGCCACTGCTTGTGTCACTGCATACAACTTCCACACATATGCCGAAGCTTGCGCCAATCTTGCCCCCAGTTTCTTACCCAAAAATGCAATAAGGTGGCCCTCCTACGAGAGAACTGCTTCGATCCTGGTGCTTAATGCATCTGTCTCAACTACAAAAGGTTTCAAAAAATTTGGCAAGGCTAGAATGAAAGTCTGAGTCATCAAAGTCTGCAAATGATGGAAGGCTTGGTCAGCCACTGCTGCCCATGGAAACGCATTCTTCTTTAGTAATTCAATTAGAGAAAAAGCAAGTTGAGCATAATTCGTGACAAATTTCTGATAATAGCCTGTGAGACCTAAGACTCCTCTTAATTATTTAACTGATCTAGGAATTGGCCAAGCTACAACCACTTCAATCTTTGCCGGGTCAACCTTCACATCCTCACCTGAAATAACATAGCCCAGGTATTTTACTTGTTATCTCAAGAAGGAGCATTTGGAACGTTTGGATAAGAACCGGTTCTCCCTTAGCACTTGTAGAATATGGGCTAAGTGTACAAGGCACTCTTCTTTAGTATGAATATATACCAAAATGTCATCGAAAAACCGCGACAAATTTTCTTAAGAAGGGAAGAAAAATTCTATTCGTCGTCGCTTGGAACATGGACGGTGCATTAATGAGGCCGAAGGGCATTACTACAAATTCATAGTGTCCTATATGAGTTCTGAACATTGTTTTGCTGATATATTCATCCCTTATATGAATCTGGTGATATTCACTTCATAAGTCAATCTTTGAAAAGTACATGGCACCATATAATTCATCTAAAATCTCTTCAATAGTAGGAATTTGAAACTTATCTTTGATAGTGATGAGGTTGGAGCTCTGTAGTCCATGCAAAATCCCCTACCCACCATCTTTCTTTTTTACCAAGAATACAGGGCTAGAAAAAGCACTCTGGCTGTCTCTTATGACGCTGGTTTCCAACATTTCAGCAACTAATCTTTCCATCTCCTTCTTCTGAAAATGGGGGTATTTATATGGACGAATGCTGATAGGGGCTACATCCGGGGTCAAATTTATTTGGTGGTCCACCTCACAACGTGGTGGTAATTGTCTTGGTTCCTCAAAGATGTCTCTAAATTCTTGTAGCACTTCATCTATTTCTCCTTTTGTTGGCTCTTCCCCTTGATCATTAATAGGACTCACAGCTTCTAAATGGAATAAGGAGGCTATAGCATTACTTTCATTTAGTTTCCTGAGCTCTCCAAAATTAAGCCCTACCTCTCTTAATAATCTTTCCCCTTGAAAGGTCACTCAACTTCCATTATCTTTAAATTTCATGAAGAGTTCGAGATAATTAATTTGGATAGTTCCCAGCTTCATCATCCAATGAACTCCCAGCATTACATCAGCACCTTTTAAATCGATAACATAGTTATTAACAGAAAAAACATATCCTTGCACAGCTAGAAAAAATCTTCACATTTAGCTCCGCAGTAAATAGAATCGTCGTTGCCCACCATGACTTGAAGAGCAGGAGTTGGAGATAATAACAGGTCAAATTTCTTTGCAATAGAGGCCTTAATAAAGTTGTGAGTGCTTCCCCCATCAATGAGGATTGTTAGCGCTCTATTCACATGCATGCCTTTCACCTGTAATGTCTCTTGGTGAAATTCACCCACCAAGGTATTGAAGTTAATTCTCAGTGTTGGTTTCTCTCCTCATTCCCATCATCATCAGAATCCGACTCAGAATTCTCCATGGTTGGCTTCTCAGGTTCTTGGAGCAACTCTCGCAACTCCTCTTCTCCCACCAATAGTTGGAATGACGCCTTGCAGCGGTGACTCACCCAGTACTTCTCATCACAATGATAGCGCAACCCTTTTTCACGACGTGCTCTTATATCTATCGTGCTCAACTTCTTGAATGGTGTGGGAGTGGCTGGTGTAGTTGCTTTTGATGAAGGAAAAGGGTTTGGAGTGAGAGGGGGCTGCGTCTTCGCTGCTATGGAAGGTTGGGAAATCGGGTTCAAAGTCCGATTAGGGGCAAAGCGGTTCGAACTTGGGTATTGGGCTGGCTCTTGTCTACTAAGGCCCAAGGTAACATCATTTTTTTGTTTATGTAGTTTTGCTATAGATACTGCTTGGACATAGAATGTGGGTTGGGGCAAAAGTAATACACATTTTAATTGTTCCCCGAGCCCAGCAATAAACAAAGAGATTATTCACTCTTCACTTAGCCCTGAAACTCTATTAGTCAACTCCTTTAATTGACTTTGATATTCGTCCACTATACCATTCTGTTTAAACTCTTTAATGGTGATGTGAGGATCATAAAAAATGTTCTTCTCAAATCGGAGACCATGGCATCCAAGAAGGACTCTCACGTGTAAGTGATGTTGTTGTTCACCCCAGCGATACCACACATAAGCAGCTCCTACCGAATAGAGGGACATCACTCTAATCCTCCGTGAAATTGACACTTTAAAAGTCTCAAGATATTGTCGAGCTTGAAAAATCCAATCATCTACCCCATCGCCTTCAAACATCGGCAATTCGGCCATTTTCACCTTCATGTTACAGGCCCAGTTCACTTCGGGTCTGCCTCCCCCAGAGTTGTGGCTAGCGTCACCCATCGATGAGTTGTCCGTTGGTCTGCCAGAATCTTCTACTTTCTGCTTGAACTTCACAGTATCTCGTAACAACTTCTCAATGGACCGCAAGGACAAGTCTAAAGATGTAAGTTGTTGTCGCGTTTCAGCTGCCCTCTCGTTGCCCTCGGCGAATTCGCGACTTAAGGTTAAGATTTCTTGCTTGTTGCAGAGCGTCAACTCCTCCAATCAGCGAGTTCCGTCCGTCATCTCTGGTAACTCTCAACAAAAGCACCAATTGGTGGGTTGCTACAATATAACAATCACTGTAACACTCCAACTAGAATTGAAACACAATCAAGCATATAAGAATAATGGAAAAGTGAAGATTAGGAGAATGTGTATAGCAGACAAGGAACAAATAACAACAAATTCCCTATTCGAGTCAGGGAAGAAGACTCTATCAAATTACTAGAAAATAAATCATCGCCTCTCGCTCGCTCCACTCTCTCTATACATACTATTCACTCTGTTACGTAACTAACTATGGCAAATATTCCTTTGCTGAGCACTTTTTTCAAATATGGTACTTCTTCATTTAAATTGGAAGCATCCTCACTCTTTTATTTTGGATCTCATTCTGATTACTCGGCTCAATCCCTTTTCCAATCTCAGATTCTTAGTTCGTGCCTCTTTGAGTTAGTCCATGGATTGTATCAGAATCAAATGGTAATAAAAAAGAAAGAAGCGAACAAATTGAAAACATACATGAGCAAAACTTGCTCTCTAAAAAGAGTTTAAGGCAATAAAAATACTCAAAATGTTCTTTGATAGTATGTTAGAATTTATGATGAATTTTAGAATAAATTTAAGAAAACGTATAAGTAGATAATGAAAATACTAAATAATGTGAATAATGGATATATTAGATGTTCATTTCACTAAGTATGCGAATGGTTATTTTAATATTAAGATTTAGGTGAATAATTTAAAAGTATAATGTATTTTAATTTAATTGGTAATTGTTCATATTATTAAAAAAGTTTTTGATTACCTAGCATAACTCTAAATTTAATATTCAGATATTATTTGTAATGTACAATGACTATTTATGAGCCAAGGATACAATGCAACCTAGTCATAATAGTAGAATCAACTTAATATCAAACTAAATCAATATAAAATTATAATAAGATATATCTAAATATTATATATTAATCTATAACATTCTAAAATAAAGTCTAACATACATATATACTAAGCCATTGAATAATCTTTTAATACGTGATAAATTTTATCAATCCAACCTTGAATTATGTAATCATATATTATCGTGATAATTAAGCTTACTGAATTTCAAAAAATGTATATATAATCATATTGTTTGTATTTTTAAAATATATATGTAAATACAATATATATTAACATGCATGATTTTAATTGAAATATAAAGAATTAAAATAATATTATTTTAACTATGTGGAAAGATCATGAGTCGTAAAATCATTTTTTGTTGAAAATAAGAAAAAAAATAAAATACCCATCATCTATATGTATATAGTTGATACCATCTAATGCGACAAGACCCAATTGTTATTATATAAACAATTGAATAATATTAATAATACACAGAACTGTATACTAAAAACAAGATCACATGTACTAATTTTAGAAGAGAAAAACCTATTATTTGATCCACCATTTGAGAAAAGGAACAAAACTAATTTATTATGCTAAAAAAAAAAAATCAATAGTAGAAGTGAAAATTTCCTGTGTAGATGAAACTTAAAGGACAGGACAAGAATGGAAGAGAGCAGGAAGTTCCGAATATGTATAAATCCTTTATGCATAGTGATAGCTAGGGACCTCATATTTCAGATCTTGGGATTTTCACCTACTCAACCTAATTCCTCAAAATATATCTTTTAACCTTGTGCTGGGGATGTGCATTGCTTGTTCGGATATGTGACTGAGAGACATAAATGTCATGCATGTTACACACTGTATATCTATTTATGCAATGGTGAGGTAAGTAACAATCTCTTTCATCATGTTTGAAAAAACAAACTTCTTATTGTCTTTCTCATCATAATTAATTGATTAATTATTGCAGATTGTCCAAGAAGATCCTTTTTCAGCTTAGGATTCCATTAAAATAGTTGTACACTTACACTATACTATCTACTCCTAATTCATAAGTGTAAGTTAATTATCTTTCTACTATTTATATATATTGAATTCTTTATCAAATTTCTTTTGATAAATACATCTCAGAATTAATTGTATGAATAAAAATTATTTGATGATATATACATTCTCATATAGAAGCTTATTTCTGTCACAAAATTTTAATATAAATAATTAACCTGATATATTTCTAATAGAATGGTTGAACTAATATAATTTATAGTTTTAACAAGTTATTGAAAGATTTAAGAGGTTAAACATTAAAGTAGCTTTTGAATTGAACATCCCACGTATCTCCATTGTTTACATTGTTTAGTGTTCTTATTGTCTACCTATACTTTTCCAAAAATTATACATTAGTGTAGTTTGTGGATGTCTTTGTAATGTTAGTAGTTGGTGTTCGTCATTCAGATAATAACACTTTATGCTCAGAATAAATATCAATCAGACTATTGTTCTTTTTATCCATAAAGCACCTTTTTTTTTAACTCATTGTGAGTTAGAGCTCTTAAACCAACATCAAAATTCTTCCCAGCCACCAGCATTCTTCTATCTTATCATATCCAAATTTTTTGTAATAATTTCTCACAAAAAACACATTTAGTATATTCTCATCAAAGTTACCAACACATGCTTATTATCAGATGAATATATCGTTTTTCCATTGTCATCTTTATGAAATTTTCCCTGTGATGAAGCATAATATCCATCAATATATCTATTGCATTATTGAATTTTTTTCATTAACACGAGATTAACAAACACAATAACACAACATATCACATTAGTCAGAATTCACCCTAAACATTAACAAATACTACAAAAAAAAGCTCTACAAATCATTAAACCACCTCTAAATCCGTATGAAAAATTGAGATTATTCCATCATTGAAAATAGAACATAAAAGAAAACCCCTGAACCAGTCACAGTAGAATGAAGAAAACCTTAGCAAAGACTCAGGTTTAAAAAAAAGTTAAATCGAGCTAAACAAAAAGATGTAATAATCATCCAGAAACATGTATACATTGCGTAAAAAGACGAAAAAAGATTCTTCATCAACACTAATCTCTATGACAAAACACAAAATCCTTGTAGCCACAATCGAATCCTAAAGTCCTTCAGCAACCACAAGTTTCTTTCAATCTAGTATAGAAGAAGACCAAGAGTGATCAAACAGAGAGAGGGTAACATTTTATTAGCCATCCTTTTAAACGACGTCGTTTAATGTCTGGATCTAAATCTAATGATGAGTTTTCCAATGAATGAACTATTGGGCTAGACTGCATGCAGGCCCAATAGGGTCACAGTCTCTACTGCTAGGCCGAATCTCCACATGGCCACATTCATCAAGAGAAATTTAGAATCTCTTTTATTTATTTAGTGCATTGCTGTGATTCCTAAATGCCAAAAAAAAAAACCATAATTATTCAACTTCATTTGTCTATATTACAATTTTCATATTTTATTAATGATTATGAAATCAAAGGATTTTTCCTTTATCAAATTTCTAGCTACAATAGCTTAAAAGATATTTATACTTTTCACATTAAGTTAAAAAAAATAAACCTAAATTCACAAACATACTGCGGGAGCTGCTAATTAAAGGAAAAGAAGATGAAAATACATCTTGATAAATTCAATATTCTAACAACTTAAAATATATAATAATAAACTATTAAATAATATTTGCTCTATTAATTTTTTCACACATAAACTTCTTAATATTCCTCCTAATGTCACAAAACTTAAACCTGTAATGATAGTAGAATTTAACCATATACCAACTTGTGTTGGCAATCACTAAAGTGTCTTTTTCATCAATACGTATCGGTTTGTTAGTCTTTAAAGATTGTGATAAAGTGGGACATATTTGGATTGAACCATTCTGCAATTTGGCTCACTTATAAATGTGTTCAAGTTGATGCTTCAATTTGAAGAGCTATTTGTAGCCTTTTGTTCTTGCTCTTGCTCATAATAAATGCTGAGTATAGTATTTATTTATCACAATAAAAGTAAAATTATTTATTTATTTATTGAGAAACGAATTTAACCGTTTACTTTTACAATATAAAGTACTTAATAGTATGGAGGTACATAAGTATATTTCTAGTTCTGGTTGATAAAGAGAGCATATTACGTTAAACACTACTTGTTACTTCATTGATGGCTCTTATATTAGTGTTCATCAAATATAATTGTCATGATGAAATTCAAACCAATGTAACCTATTTACTGAACTATTCAACTAACCCATAAAAGATGACCTTGTTTGGTCATAATATACATAACTGATAATTTGAACTTCAGAAGAAATCTGGTAATCAACATTACTAATATAAGAGATAGCTAGCTACATTACTTATCCAATACTGCATACCAAACAATATATTGCAATATTGCCAATAATTTAAAAGATGATAATCATCTCTCTGGTAATCTAAAATATTGGTAATGCTAATAGGCAATATGTGAAACACCCCCTTAGTGCATAATACACAAGTTCAAAGGTTTAGTATGGTGTATTATATTATTGTCTCTGAAACAGATTGCAACAAATCAAACCTAGTGGTTATCCCCATTTTTGCCATAGAATTTCACCTTTCAGATAATCACATGGGTTGTATTTGTAAATGTGTACAATTTAGCAGCTTTGACATTAATATTTGCATGCACATCAATGCAACTGAAACTGACCAATTCATCAAAAACATGAATTGGGCTTAGAGCACATTTAATGCATGCTCCAAAATTGCTTAAACTTTAGAGCATGGAAATCTTTAATCATAAATGAAACATGAATTAAAAATGTATAGCAAATAGTATAAGAAAAGAAACATGAATTAAAATGTGAAGAAAAATAGTTGACTAACAATTGTGGTGTCTCAAGTCTCAAGCTTTCTTCTGCTTCTGCTTCTTCTCTGGTGGTGACATAAACAGAGCCTTATAAACCAAAGCAGCAAAAAATGCCCCAATAAAAGGGCAAATCCAATAGACATAAAACAGCTCCCAATTCATATGCCTATTATACATATAAGCCCAACCAAATGCATTTGCAGGGTTCATAGAAGGTCCAGTGTAACCAGAACCACAAATAGCCAAAGTCAAAGTTGTCAAAGAAATCATATAAACCTTCAAGAAAGGATTCTTAGGACCCTTCATAACAATAATGAGTATAGCCAAGTTAAGTGCAAAAACCAATGCTCCTTCAGCAAAAGCACCAGTGTGTAAATCCACCTTCAAGTAAGGACCTTTCAGCAAAATCTTATACTGTGAGGGCACGACAGAAAGTAACCCTTTTGCACCAAGGGCCCCACCAAGTGCTTGAGCAGGGAACCTTATGGCCAATGATGAGAGTGATGAATCTGGCCTTAGGCCTAAGAAGTAGGATGAAACTGTGGATGAAGGGTTGAAGCTTGCACCACCTAAGAGCCTTCCAATGGAGGTTATGGTGAAGACTATGATGGAGTTTATGATTGTTGAGAGGAATAGTGATGGAAGTGTGAATGGTTTGAATCCAAGAAAGGAAGATATCTCTGATGAGATAATCCTTTGTGATGAGAGGCTGAAGACCCATACCGATGTTAAGATTGCATCTCCCATGGCTGATTTTATAGCCCCCATAAGTGTTATATTCTTGAAATGGAAAGTGGAAACTCTTCACACTTCACAGTTTGTGGTTGGTTGGCTAGAAATAAGAACTTGAGATTAGAGAAGCAGAGGGACGCAACAAAATAATTAAAGTTAAAGCTTCCAACTTGTTGGCTTGTCACGTTGTTGGGGTAGGCCACACGTGACGTGAAACGTGATAAATTAAAAAAGATTCCTAGGTACAAGTTTGACTATTTGACCTTCTTAGACCTTCATATCATTTTTTTTCCGAATATATACCCATTTTGATCCTTAAAGAATTTTAAACTGAACACTTTAGTTCTTAAGTAAAATTAATTACTTGATTGGTTTCTAACAATTAATTCTGTCAGTCACTTAGATCCTTTACTTCGTTAACTCTAACGGAAGACAAAATAGTCCATGACAAGTGACAACTCTAACAGGGGACACAATGGTCCCTACTCTCCATTGTTCGGAAACGACACTATTCTCTCCCAATTTCCATCATATCTCGCATAACACTAGCAATCTAACACTGTAACTTCATACTACACAATGCACACTCTATAAATTTAATGTTCATAAGAAAAAAAATCCTCAACTTGTTCTCAACCAATTCATATTCAGGAAACTAATGCCTATGTCTCTCAACTAGTTATCGTCTTCGATGGATCCCATGAATCTAGACAGCAAGTCTGATTTGTTAAGACCCGTTGTCGTCATTGCCATCTCCCTCCTCCTCTGCCCTATCATCTCCATGACCACATTGTCCACCACTCCGCTCGCTTCTTTCAGCTTCTTCTCCGAACCAATGTTCAGTAATCACTCCAGTTTCCATATGAGCGGTAATGGCGACATTGCTCATTGTACTGATAGCTTGGATGCGAAGTTGAAACTGTCTGCCAACTTGGACTTTGGAAAAGAAGGAATGAAGCACTCAGTGTCTATTTCAAATGAGAATTTGCATATGATATCGAAGGAGAATCTTCTCATGATGTCCTAATGTCCAACAATCTATATTGCTTGCCGGAAAGTGGGAAAAGGCGTGCCCTTGAAGTAGTTGTGAAACTTGGTCTTGAGGATGTCGTGGACGTGTCGGGGTTGGAGGTGATGTTATCAAAGGTGTAGTAGCGGATGCTTTTGGTGGGTGAAGTGTAGAGGAGGTGGATGTACCAGTCACAAAAATTTAGGAAGTGTGTAGTCCATGACATGTTGAGGTAGGTGCGATACGTATTACAATTACACCATAGTTTAATCTTAGAATTAAAAAGGATGAAGGAAAAGATGGAAAAGAAGAGTGTAAAGGTGAAGAAGGAGAGTATGAATATTAAGGTTATGCGAGATATGATAAAAATTGGAGAAAAACAGTGTCATTTTCGAATAAAGGGGTCAGGGATCATTTTGTCCCTTGTTAGAGTTGTCAGGGACCATTTTGTCCCTTATTATAGTTGTTAGGGACTATTTTATCCTCCATTAGAGTTAACGGAGTAAAAGACCTAAGTGACAGACAGAATTAATTGTTAGGGATCAATCGAGTAATTAATTTTAGTTGGAGACTAAAATGTCTAGTCTGAAATTCTTTGAGAACCAAAATGAGTATATACTTCTTTTTTTTAAATCTCAATTCAATTTCATTTTGATTCAATTTAATTTAAATCTTATTTTACATGGCAAAATTTAATTGATTTTCTATCAAAATAAATCTGTCTATACAATATAAAATAAAATTTAAAATGGTTCATTTTTATCAAACAGAATGTCCCATTAGAAGACTCACTTCAATAGGAGATCTCGAAATCTATGGGGTTCTATTGCTTAAAGAGACTTGATAACTAACTCTTATCAAATTGATCATTTTTTGGATGATGATGTAGAACCTAAGAATATATGCTAGAAGAAAAAGAAACAAACTATTTCGCAGATGCTCAAATGGCATGGGGCCAACCTCTTGTTTTTGAAAGGTACGATAATCTCGTTCATTACTCCGCCATGAATCTTGATGCAATGAATAAGAGACTCTTTTATAGTCACGGAATCATTTTCTACTTGTAAAAAATTTTCCTGTGTTGAGCTATTTCTAATTGATTAAAGAAAATAAAATAAAAATAATTTTACAAATCTTGTTACAAAAAACAATTACTGATTTTGAGTTAGATTAGAAGAGTTGACAAAGCGACTCCGTCAAAATCTTGCCAATGTAAATTGAGTTTAAAATGCTAGTCTCTCTTATTTTATGGTGGATTGAAGAATCTATAGACTTGTCTATCTAACATTTTTTTTTAAAAAAATAGCAAAATAAATTAAAATTAGTCTAATAAAAAATGATAAATAAAAATTTTAATAATAATTCAAACATAAACAAAAAAAATAGTAAAATTACAATACAATACAACAATAGAAATAGAATTTTGTGATTAAAAAAAATCGTCTTTATTTTACAAAATAAGTTAAGTCACATAGTTTGGAGCATATATATAGGAGTGTAAAATAAAATAAATAATAAAATAATAAAGAAAATAACATAGAAAAAAAAGTAAAAGAATTGTATTTAAAAAGGAAAAGTATATGAACGAACTCTAAATCAGTTAAGAATGCAACAACTTAGTTAATTATAAATATAGTAATTAGTTTTATTTATTTATGATTTAAAATATTGGTTATTAAATGTTTCACCACATTTAAATTAAGAGGAAATACGTTCAGTATTATTACAACGTGAATCACGGAAACTGATTCAATTAGCTTCCGTCTCTTCACCCTCCTTCCTTCTCCAAATACTTAAAACAGATTCAGAACCATCCAATTTACAAAGAAAAAAAAAAACATTCTAATGCCTAACATAAACACTATCCACGTATAGATTTTGAATTCACTCGAAGACATTTGACTGATTTTTTGCTAGAACCATCTTGATTTTCTAGCATTATTGATTTAAAAATTATAATTTTTAATTTTGGTATAAAAAGCTCTAGTCTGGCTGCCCTACCTAAATATCCGAATTTGACGGGTTTTTACATATTTTAAATCTTAACCCCACCTGCTTTTTTAGCGGATGGACCGATTGGTTTAATTTATGGGCCCCGCTACATATACAAGCAAATAACGCATACAATCCTTACAAGTTGGCCCAACTCAGGTTTAATCCACGCGCACTTCCTCCCTTTAAATGGAGCGTCAATTTCACGCGCGTCACTCGAACGATTACGCTTCGAAAAAACCGCTCGTTATGACTCACTCTTTCTCTTCTCCTTTAAAGATAACACAAATCCTCAAGTTTCGAGCAACATTCCAAACTGAAAAGACATTTGAACTCGTCGCGAATAATAGCAGAAACCATCAACAAAATATTATTCAAGGTACGTTATTGTTTTACTCATCTTGTACATTTTCCACATTTCTGTTTCTGATTTCGAAATCGAAGAACTATGTTTTACTGTTCTTCTATGTTCTTCTAGGTTTTATTGATCTTCTTGTTCTAAGAAATTGAACACATGGTGTAAATATATTTGATCCAATTATAAGTAAATTTTTTTTCCATAATTAAACTCTCTCTGGTGTATTCAAAATGTCTGATTTACAGGTACTATAATATGAAGTGGTGATCCAGATAGATTGGAACCCATATATGACGGTCTGCATAGAGATCTGCATAATACACCCAAACACAGACTATAAATACACCCGATAAAAAATTAAATTTACACCTCTGCTGCAGATTTTAGCCCAACACTACCTGAAAGCTACTTGTTGTCCACAAGTCCAAAATTAATTAAACTCTCTCTAGTGTATTCAAAATGTCTGATTTACAGGTACTATAATATGAAGTGGTGATCCAGATAGATTGGAACCCATATATGACGGTCTGCATAGAGATCTGCATAATACGCCCAAACACAGACTATAAATACACCCGATAAAAAATTAAATTTACACCTCTGCTGCAGATTTTAACCCAACACTACCTGAAAGCCACTTGTTGTCCACAAGATCAAAATTAATTAAACTCTCTCTAGTGTATTCAAAATTTCTGATTTATAGGTACTATAATATGAAGTGGTGATCCAGATAGATTGGAACCCATATATGACGGTTTGCATAGAGATCTGCATAATACACCCAAACACAGACTATAAATACACCCGATAAAAAATTAAATTTACACCTCTGCTGCAGATTTTAACCCAACACTACCTGAAAGCCACTTGTTGTCCACAAGACCAAAATTAATTAAACTCTCTCTAGTGTATTCAAAATTTCTGATTTACAGGTACTATAATATGAAGTGGTGATCCAGATAGATTGGAACCCATATATGACGATCTGCATAGAGATCTGCATAATACACCCAAACACAGACTATAAATACACCCGATAAAAAATTAAATTTACACCTCTGCTGCAGATTTTAACCCAACAGTACCTGAAAGCCACTTGTTGTCCACAAGATCAAAATTAATTAAACTCTCTCTAGTGTATTCAAAATTTCTGATTTACAGGTACTATAATATGAAGTGGTGATCCAGATAGATTGGAACCCATATGACGGTCTGCATAGAGATCTGCATAATACACCCAAACACAGACTATAAATACACCCGATAAAAAATTAAATTTACACCTCTGCTGCAGATTTTAACCCAACACTACCTGAAAGCCACTTGTTGTCCACAAGACCAAAATTAATTAAACTCTCTCTAGTGTATTCAAAATTTCTGATTTACAGGTACTATAATATGAAGTGGTGATCCAGATAGATTGGAACCTATATATGACGGTCTGCATAGAGATCTGCATAATACACCCAAACACAGACTATAAATACACCCGATAAAAAATTAAATTTACACCTCTGCTGCAGATTTTAACCCAACACTACCTGAAAGCCACTTGTTGTCCACAAGACCAAAATTAATTAAACTCTCTCTGGTGTATTCAAAATTTCTGATTTACAGGTACTATAATATGAAGTGGTGATCCAGATAGATTGAAACCCATATATGACGGTCTGCATAGAGATCTGCATAATACACCCAAACACAGACTATAAATACACCCGATAAAAAATTAAATTTACACCTCTGCTGCAGATTTTAACCCAACACTACCTGAAAGCCACTTGTTGTCCACAAGATCAAAATTAATTAAACTCTCTCTAGTGTATTCAAAATATCTGATTTACAGGTACTATAATATGAAGTGGTGATCCAGATAGATTGGAACCCATATATGACGGTCTGCATAGAGATCTGCATAATACACCGAAACACAGACTATAAATACACCCGATAAAAAATTAAATTTACACCTCTGCTGCAGATTTTAACCCAACACTACCTGAAAGCCACTTGTTGTCCACAAGACCAAAATTAATTAAACTCTCTCTAGTGTATTCAAAATTTCTTATTTACAGGTACTATAATATGAAGTGGTGATCCAGATAGATTGGAACCCATATATGACGGTCTGCATAGAGATCTGCATAATACACCCAAACACAGACTATAAATACACCCGATAAAAAATTAAATTTACACCTCTGCTGCAGATTTTAACCCAACACTACCTGAAAGCCACTTGTTGTCCACAAGACCAAAATTAATTAAACTCTCTCTGGTGTATTCAAAATGTCTGATTTACAGGTACTATTATATGAAGTGGTGATCTAGATAGATTGGAACCCATATATGACGGTCTGCATAGAGATCTGCATAATACACCCAAACACAGACTATAAATACACCCGATAAAAAATTAAATTTACACCCCTGCTGCAGATTTTAACCCAACACTACCTGAAAGCCACTTGTTGTCCACAAGTCCAAAATTAATTAAACTCTCTCTGGTGTATTCAAAATGTCTGATTTACAGGTACTATAATATGAAGTAGTGATCAGATAGATTGAAACCCATATATGACGGTCTGCATAGAGATCTGCATAATACACCCAAACACAGACTATAAATACACCTGATAAAAAATTAAATTTACACCTCTGCTGCAGATTTTAACCCAACACTACATGAAAGCCACTTGTTGTCCACAAGACCAAAGTTTAGCAGAAAATCATTCCAATTCCTATCAAATGAGTCTTTGCTATGAGAGTTTCATTTTCCCTCTCTGCTACATGTAATCAATTGATTCTTAATCTCGTTTTCCTTTCTATTTGTGCTCCGAACTCTTGTAGAAAAACCTGCAACCTTGGTATAGTTCATGTAAAATTTTCCAGCATCTTCAAGGGTGGTAAAGGTCATTTCAACCTTCGGAATAAACTGGTCATCAACAACAGAGAGGTTGCAGAATACACCATATCAAAAACTATAAATACACCATGTCAAAACGAAGCTGGAGTTACAGAGAGAAAAACTAACGTCAATGACGAAGAACAAACCAATGAGAAAGGAGAGGAAAAGAACGATTGAAAAATCAGGGGAAGACGTGCGAGAAGAAGAACGATGAAATTTGAAAAGAAAGAAAACAAAGAAGGAAACAAATCTTTTAAATTTGGTAGTTATACAAACGCGAGATCTTTGTATAGCGCGTGTAAGTGACGTAGAAGTTGCAGCGCGTTTTAGTAGATTAGGCGTTAATGAACTTGTAATAGTTACAAGTCCTAATCGCTTGTATACTAAGCTTTTCTCACCTGCTTTTAAATCTTAACCCCACCTGCTTTTTTAGCGGATGGACCGATTGGTTTAATTTATTTTGTCACCCCTAAAAATTAGTTGATCATTATTCATTACTAATACATTATCCATCTACAATATTTGTCGTTATAAATTTAGACGGTTTCATGTTATTTTTTTACATTTTTTATTTTTTATTTTGTATTAAAAGTGAGAGGGGAACAAGGAATTATGGATGAATTATTTCTTAGGTTTAGAGATAACATAATCAAATTAACGATGGAGGTAGAAATATAGGAATATCCAAATCTTGTAATATCTCTTATAAAGATGTCCTAAATGATATGTTTCAAAAATGAAAACAGCTAATCTCAAATAAAAAATCTACTCAAATGTGAAAAATCAACAATAAACAGTTATGAGTCATGAAACTTTTTAATTGCCGATACCCATTTCGGTTTCTGAAGTAACAGGACTTGTTAATTAATTGAAGCTCCAATACACACATTGAGATAAAACTTAAAAGTGGATCATTGGTTATGTTCGTGATTATTGATGGAGGCTCAAGGTCTCCAAGCAAAGACAAAAGCAATTCTATGAGGTAGCAGCATGCTCAAGAACCTTGATAAATTTGTTGAATATTCCGTAAACACACAATGCTCAGACAAAAACTGATTTAGCAAACAACACAGGCAATTGAGATTCTTCAAGACAGATTCTTGAAATGAATGAACAAGGAAACTAAAAACACAACTAGCACTAATACTACAACAACAACAAAGCTTTATCTCAGAATTCCCACCATTAAAGGCATTCTAAACCATTCGGGGTTGCCATCACAACACGCATAAATCACCAGGTTTCTTAGGAGCTTGAAGCACAAAGAGAGAATATGATTATGAATTTCTAGCACTGCAGAGGGAGAAAAATTTTTGGAAGAGATTCAAGGGAGTTTTCCAATGAGGAGTTGTTGGAAACAGTGAAGAGTAACTGAAGGGTGTGTTCTGGTATGGGGTGCTTCAATGAAAATGCAGCATCCATCACCTCTCGTTTGATTAACTGAATAAAATGCAAAGTTTCAATGTGAAAATTGGATTTTGATGGGAAAATCAAAGACTTGACTTGTTTTTATTTTAAATGTGGAAAAAAGATTCACAAATTTACACATACAAAAAGAAGAAAAAATACACTTGGCTTAAATAAGTTTTTGGTGGATCAAATTTATGTACGAACAAAATTCATGTAAATGTACAATTAAAATTCTAGAAAGGAGGTTGTCTTCACCAAAATCAAGATGGACCTTTCTTTGGCCTAGTTGGAAGCAACATAGAACTCCATTATAAACATCAAATGCAAATAGAATAATAAAAAAGGACCTCTGCATTTTATACAAGTAGATCATCGAACAGATGCAATATATGAGAGAATGCATCAAAGTCGCATCTTTATTTTCTCAAAAAGGAATTAGCACCACTACCTCAAACCAACCGAGCCATGCATAAGAGTGGGAAAAAAAGGCTTTTTGTATTTTTTTCCCCAAATTACCCTTCAATTAAAGTGTAACTGTGTGACTAAACACATGATGTAGGAGTAATATTAGAAGGAAAGTAAGCAGAAAGTGTTCTTTGCATGTCACTGAGTTCACACACTTTCTTTCACCTTGCTTTGTTTTAAATTTTATATAGTTGGTTGGTTTTGGTTTGTTTGCTTACTAGAAAAACGCGCGAATCTGAACTCCGTTTAAGAGTTTGTACTTTGTAAGATTCGAATGCACGACACTTATTTAAATAGACAAGTGAGTTCATACTCTACCGACCCAAGTTGGTTTAGCCACGGGTGTCTCTATTTTTTTTTTTCTGGTGTTTCTTTTTTTTCGTGGGCAACTTTGTTTTCTTTCGGTCTGAAGTGTTTTCGTCTTCTGTTGCAAGTGTTCATTTTTGGTATGTTCTTCCATTTTTGTTTTTGGACAGTGGAGCAATGTTAGGCCTAAGAATTGGACTCACAGAACTTGGGCTGAAATAGTGGATTCCCGAAATCGAAAAATGTTGGATACATTCTCATATTTGTCCTATTTAAATTTTTTTAAATTTTAAAATTAATCAACATAGCCGACCCATTTAGTGGGACAAAATTTTGTTGTTGTTGTTGTTTTAAAATTAATCAACGTGAGTTATTGAGTAGTGAATTCTCTAATACTTTCAAACAAATATAGGAGTTTCGACAACTGACCATTAAATGGAAGAAAAGTTACGTAAGGTGCAGGGTATGAGTATATTAGGTAGTGTTTGTTTTCAGGTACTGAGACAGAGACTGAGAGACTGAGACTCAGTATCGTGTTTGTTAGTTCAGAGACTGGTACTAAAATTTCTGTCTCTGTCTCCAAAATTTCAGTATTTCAGTACCTCCAAAAAGTAGAGACACAGGGGACTGAAATTTTTAGAGATGAAAACTGAAACTTTAATAACATTTTATACCTAAAATACTTTCATTTCAATTAATTAGTTCCAATTTTACCCTTTGTGCAAATTAAATTAGAGTTTCATTCTTGTTTCAACTCCTGTCTCCCATTTTGCACCAAACAGAATACTGAGATTTATTTCAATCCCTGTCTCTTAGTCTCAGTCTCTCAGTCTCAGTCTTTCTGTCTCTGTCTCTCCACCAAACGCTACCTTAATGTCAAAATAGATTTTATTTTTTGCAGAAAAAACGTAAAAAATATTTTGCTAATGCGTTTAACAAAGTGTAGACTTTTTTGGAAAAGCTTAAACAAATAAGCCAATTATGAAACGGAGGGCGTGCCTAATTAATCTCTCTCCATTCTTCCTTACCCAAGGGGTCAAAGTTTTTATCAAAGCCCTGGACATGAAAAAGGTTGTCCCACCACTCATCAAAGTTCCTATAAGCTAACGGAGAAAGATTTAGAATCAACCAATATTTTTATTCATAATTACATTACAAAAATATTAATCTTTTAAAATTATGTCGATTTTGACACTATAAATTATAGCACAAAAAAATTATAATATTAAACTATTTTTATAAAAAAGTTATAAGGGACAAAAATTTTTGTCGATTAAGAAGACTAAGATTTTTATAGATAAAAAAAAATAAATAATAAGTTTTTTAATTTTTATGTTTATATAAAAGAGTTTAATTTTTTACTAATAATTAATTTTAATATTTGTTATCTAAAATTTGAAATAATTTAACGTGTTATATTTGATTAGGTGTTAAGTCTATTACACAAATAAAAATAATTATTTTTTATACTTACTATTTAAAAATAATATTTTTTCTCTATATATATATATAGAAAAATATAATTAAATATTAGCATAAAAAATATATATTAATAGTTATAAAATTAGCTCAAATTTATTTATTTTTAAATAATTGAATCTTGATTCTAACTTTTAAGCACAACATTAGTATTTTCTCTAAATTATATGTAATAAATATTTGAAGAAAAAGAAGTAAAAATATAGATTAAAAAGATAATCAGTAAAAATTTAAAACTAAATAAAAAGTATGCATATAATAATATTTTTTATTTAAATGATATTATATTGTTAATTTTATTTTTTGTAGATCAGAAAAAGTAGAGAAAAATAGATAATAAGAGAAAAGAAAGAGAAAGATAAAGAAGAAGAATGAGAGAGAGAGTTTGTTAATTTTAGAAGTTAAGAAAAAAAATTATTTTAATTATAATGAAAAAATATCTGATCACGCATTTTGATTCATCAAATTACTAATATAAAATATAAATTATAAATTATATATAAAGTGGGAAGGATAGAGAGAAATAAAAGAGAGAGAGAGAGAGACAGATAAGAGAATGCAAGAAGGAAGAGGTTTATTTATTAATTTTGGAGAGAACTATTTTCTCTAAATTTTAATAAGAGAGTGTCATGTGACACATTTTAGTTATTAAATTAGTTAGTAATATATAAATATAATATATAATATAGCTATATTTAATTTTAATATTTTAATTTTAATTTTAGTTTAATTTGAATCCAATTTAAGAATGTCATGTTGTATATTTTGATTGTCAAATTTGTAATTAGTCATTGATAATGATATATAAGAGAGTGTGAGTGAAGGAATGAGAGAGATAGAGTAAGGGAGAGAGACGAAGGGAGAACTCTTTAATTAAAAAAAATGATTTCAATTGTAATAAAGGAATGACATGTGATACATTTTGGTTATAAAATTAGTAATATATAATAGATATATAAATCTAATATATAATATAGCTACATTTTAATTTAATTTGAATGTAATTAGATAATGTCATGTTATATATTTTGATTGTTAAATTTGTAATTTGTCATTGATAATAATATATAGGGTTAAGAATGACTTTGGTCTCTAAGGTATAGGCCGAAAATTTTTTCGTCCCTAACTTTTTTTATATACAAAATCGTTTCTATGGTTTAAAACCAAAATTTAAAATCGTTATTTTTACTTAAATCTTAAAATTTTGGACCAAATTACTCATAACAAAAAATTTATAAAATTAAAAAAAAAAGAAAAATAAGAGAAGGGGAGTGTTTCTGCTCATGCGAAGGGTAAATGGAAGAAGAAGAAGGGAAGAGAAGAAGATCAGAAGAGGAAGCCGTCCAGCCACATCCACCTCTGCTTCTGCTTCCATCGCAAAAAATTTAAAACCACCTTAAATTTTAGGGACGATTTTAAAACCAAATTAAACCTTAGGGACTATTTTATATGCAAAAAAAAAGTTGGGGACAAAAAAAATTTTGACTTATATTTTAGGAACCAAAATCGTACTTAACCTTAATATATAAGAGAAAATAGAGTGAGTGAAAAAATGAGAGAGATAGAAAAAGAAAGAGAAAGGAGGACTGAACTCTTTAATTTTTGAGAAAAAAATTTAATTTTAATTATAATAAAAGAGTGACATGTAATACATTTTAATTATGAAATTAATAATATATAATAATTTTTTCAAAGACCAAAATAAAGAAAGAAGAAAAAAATCAATTTTTTCGTCAATAATCAACCAATATTTAATTTCTGTTTTCTTCTCTACAATAACATTCAACCCTTAACCTTTACTCAGCGTAGTTTATTAGCTGATTGAAGTTGGGTTAAACTAATAAGATATTTAGCCATTGTATTTGAAGGTGTTTATTCATCACTTGCATGCAGCAACCAAACTGAGACAAATAACTACGTCTAACAGCATTATATTTTCCGATTAATCTATACTTAAACCGTGTGATTATATTCCAGTTGCAAGCCGCTTTAATTTGGTTTATATATCTTTGTCCATAATCGTTTGTTTATCCAAATCTAGTTACGTACATATCATTATTGGCTTATAATAATAAGTGATACAATGTGACTAAGTAGAGGAATGCTGACTAAACCAGTGGTAAAAAAGTCAAAAGGGACAGAAACTACAATTGTTTTGGAATTAATGTTTCCACCACTGCCCATTCAGACATGTCTCTATTCTTATTTCTTACAACACCAACGATACACGCCACTAGTTAATGCATTACATATAGAATGGTTCTTACATGGTTGTAGCCATTTAATTTTACACCCCCAAGTAGGGTATGTAGCCAACGATATCTATACGCGTTCCTAGAGTTGACCAACCCTTTTCCGTGTATGTCAGCGTAGACTTATATTACTATCAAAACTGAGTTTTAATATGCTTATCTTATTTTTATTATGTAAGTATTATTAAAATTAAAATTATATTTTTTATATTTTAACAATATTTTTTGAATAAATTTTTTATTAAATAATAAAAAATATTATTTTAATTTTAATAATACTCCTCACCTACTATCAAATATTGCTATCACATACCTAAATATTAAATTGATAATTATTATAATAACGAATGGGACTAAAAATTTGATGAAAAGGTTCTCTTATTCTCGATCTGCCTTATGGTAGAAGATCTAAATCAATTTCCTAACTACAATATAAATTATATATGCCCCACCACAAATGAAATAATAGAAGTTATTATGAATTAAACAGTGGCTAGCTAGTACTTCACATTTTTATTTTGAAGAATGCTAGGGAACTAAAAGGGTATTAGCCAAAAATCAATCAAATATTTTTTGATAAATTCAAAATCTCTACGAATTAATATATATGGATGTTTCTTCTGTTAAGTATCAGAATGTTTCTTTTCCATACTAAATGGATGTTCTTTTATATATTTTTCAAATTTTTTTGTATTACAAATGTGAATGTCTCTATTTCTTTAAGAATTTCATATTTTTTTAAATTTTATAGATATTTAATTATTTTTGCTAAAATATAACTGGATATTTATTTTGTTAAGTATTAGAATGTTTTTTTTTTCATATTAAATGAATATTTTTTTATAATCATTGAAAGAGAATTTTGAGGATAAACCTTGCATGTGCTATAATCCTCAAGAAAAGTCCGTGTCTTCCACGGAAGAATCCGGCATAGAAGCCACAGCCCCAAAAGCTGAACCCAGCATGGATTTTTCCACACGGCTCGCGGAAGAGGGAGGAACAAACGGCTCCGAGCTTCTGGAATTCGAAACCGCATGTACATACAAGCCAAATGTGTCGGCGTCAAACTGATCAAAAGCATTACTTGGAGTTAAATCAAAAGGGTGATTGTATTGTTCGTGTAGATCCCAATCGTTGAAATCTGAAAGCAAAGTACCACCATCGTCGTCGAATCCGTAGGCGTTTATATAATCGGTGTTCCTAACGCGGTTTGGATCCATGGCAGAAAACAGAAACACTTAGCAACACCGAAAGTTGAGGGTGATAAGGAAATCGAACGCGCTCTTGCGAGTGACGCCGCAGTTATTTTGGATGCATTTGTTGAGGACATCGCGAAAATCATGGAAGTTATCGGCGCTTCCGGCAGCATTGGTAATAAGAGAGAGGGCGAAGTCTGTATATATAATTGTTGGAGGTGGGTAGGTTAATGTAAGAGAGAAGAGGAAAGCTTTTATAGATTTTAATTAGGTTTATTTAATTAATTTTAAATTTTAAATTTTAAAAATTTAAAATTAATTATTAATATAAATTAATATGATTTTATTTAATTTTTCACGGATAATCTTTTAGTTCTGTATACTTTTCCTTTTATTTTATAATATATATGACCACCACTAGTTATTATTATATAGCTATTTTTCGGAATTAATTAAACCTCAAGAACTATATATTATACATAGGGAAGAAATATGTTTATAATGTATACGAGTATATATAGGTCCGCGCGCCCAAAGTTTTTGGTTGGGGTTTTGACTTGAAAGATTTCTCGTCTTTATTAAATGTGATGGGCAACACCCCAACTACGTCGAGAACATGCATTTATTGGACACAGCTAGCACTATAATAATCTTATAGTGGTGGACGAACCCTATATAAGCACATCTAGTAGATTCGGAAACAGCATAGAGTGTAGATAAACAAAGTGTTTCTATCTACTATTGTGATAACTATGGCTATGATTCTTTCCCATAAAAAATGGCTTCTCACGAGTGTTCTTGTTCTTTGCATTGTTCTACATTTGAGTGCAATTGTTCTTGGTGATCAAAAGCTTGACAAAGATAGGTTTGGAGACGATGATGATTGTAGGTTTGGAAGATGTAGGGGTGATGGGTTTGGTCCTGGAGGGAGGTTTGGTGGTCGACGTGGTGGTTTTGGAAGAGAAAGAGGAGGTGGGTTTGGTGGTGGTGCAGGCGGGGGCTTTGGAGGTGGTGGTGGTCCTAGAGGAGGTCTTGGGGGTGGCGGGGGATTTGGTGGTGGAGGAGGAGGCGGCATTGGAGGTGGGGCAGGTCATGGTGGAGGTTTTGGTGCTGGGGGAGGTGTAGGTGGAGGAGGGCTTGGTGGTGGGGGTGGAGGAGGAGCTGGTGGTGGTGGTGGAGGGGGCTTAGGTGGTGGTTCCGGACAAGGTGGAGGCTTTGGAGCTGGGGGTGGTGTTGGTGGAGGCGCAGGAGGGATAGGCGGTGGAGCTGGTGGAGGAGGAGGTGGTGGTGGTGGTTTGGGTGGGGGGTCAGGCCATGGTGGTGGCTTTGGTGCTGGCGGTGGTGTAGGAAGTGGAGCAGGTGGAGGACTTGGTGGAGGTGGAGGAGGTGGTGGTGGAGCTGGTGGAGGTGGAGGAATAGGTGGAGGTTCCGGTCATGGTGGAGGCTTTGGTGCTGGTGGTGGAGTTGGTGGAGGAATCGGTGGTGGAGGAGGAGCAGGAGGCGGTGGAGGTGGAGGAGTAGGTGGAGGATCCGGTCATGGTGGAGGCTTTGGTGCTGGTGGTGGAGTAGGAAGTGGAGTTGGTGGAGGTGTTGGTGGTGGTGGTGGAGGAGGAGGAGGAGGTGGCGGAGGTGGAGGAGTAGGTGGAGGTTCTGGTCACGGCGGAGGCTTTGGTGCTGGTGGTGGAGTAGGAAGTGGAGTTGGTGGAGGAATCGGTGGTGGTGGTGGTGGTGGGGGAGGAGGTGGTGGTGGAGGTGGAGGAGTAGGTGGAGGTTCCGGTCATGGAGGAGGCTTTGGTGCAGGAGGTGGCGTAGGAAGTGGTGGTGGTTTGGGTGCAGGTGGCGGTGGAGGTCGCGGCGGAGGAGTTGGTGTGGGAATTGGCATTGGCATTGGAGTTGGCGTTGGAAGTGGAGCTGGTGCTGGCCAAGGAGTGGGAGTTGGTTCTGGCAGCGGTGGAGGAGGCAGTGGAAGTAAACACTAAACATACCTCAAGGACTTGTCGAAAATAAAACAATGTTTGGACTTAGTTTAATTTCTCTCAAAAGTCAAAAGTCAAATTGAGTCAATTATGTGATTATCTAATCGTTTTTGTTTTCTATGATTTTCATTTCAAGGTTCTTGTGACTATATGTTAATTCGATAAAGACCACAGTTTTTCTTTTATACAAATGGGTTCACTATTGTCAACGTTCTGCTCTAATATACAGGGACCATGCACATCTATATTTTTTAAAATTACAACAAATTAATCAATTGCATATATAGATTAAGGAAAAGTATATAATACTAATATATTATTTTATTAATTTATTGTCAACAATAATTAATATTAAAGATAGATATACTAGAAGAAATATGTATAAAAAGATATATTTAAGAGATATATCTATAAAGATATTTTTATTAGACACAACTATAAAAAAGATATTTTTATTAGACATATTTACAAAGATACTTTCATTGAATACAGCCATAAACAAGAGTTAGCAGAAGTTGGTAGAATCCTTGTTGATTATGTAGCGAAATTGATAGATTAATGATTAATCAATTGCCTTTCTTCCAAAGGTGTTCGTCTAGTCGCACCTTTCTAACACTCAAGTAATTGACAACTACTCTATGAATAAATAATCTAAGCGTTCAATGATAATCTTACTAATAGGAATTAACATGGAATTGTCACGAAATGGTGATTACTAATGTATTTCTAGTAAAACTAGGAAAAAGACGTGAAGAATAAATCTCTACGTTCAAACAAAATACTTAATCAAGTTTAACAAAATTGTTATAATAGCTTTTTAAATTAAGCGCTTCTTTCTCTTTCTCTTTTTCTGTTTTCTTCTCCTTCTTTGTTTCCTTCTCTTTCTCTTCATCCTTCTTCTTCTTTGTTATCGTTATCACCAATAATATCAACATTTTACGAACATCTTTATTAGTTCTGATTTTTTCTACTACTATTATTAAATAATTTTGGTCTATTTTTTAATTTATTTTAGTTCATTTATGTGTCAATTGAGGTTCAATTGATGTTGCTGAAATCTATTGACCAAATTCTTTATTCCTTAAGTAATTTCGATTTATTTTTTAGTTTAATTGAGATTCAATTGGATCCAAAAATAAATTCGATGTGTTTTTGACTTTTTGTTCATGATTGAGCCTTTTTTGGCAAAAAAGAATGAAATTATTTATTATCACTTTATTCAATTGTATTAGATTTCGTTCTATTTCATTCAATTTGTCTTGAAAGCCATTCCAACCATCAAGAAAAATTATTCTTCGACAACACACCTGGACTGCAAATGAACCAAAAATATTACTAAAGCAAAATTATTGTATAATACCAAATGAACTGAACATCATATATGAATCTCACCCAACCATATTCTGGATTCCACAAATTTCAAGCAAGCTTGAAATAAAAATTGGGAATGAATGTGTAGAAAACTGCTGCCAAATTAAATGACCTGTCAATAATATTAGTTTTTGCACAACAAGTTATACACTAGTAAGAACTATAACTATAATTAATATCAGTAATCAAGATTTTGTCTCCTAGCTGTTTCCTTTTTATTCTTCAAGTCATGCATGATTTTAATTGCAGTATAAAATGAGAGAATATGTAAGTAACCTTAATCTATTATCATCATAATATAAAACCAACTATTGTTCTATAAACATTGTTCTTTTCTTCGTTTTTATTATATACTTATGTTATTTCTTATATAAATTCGAATTCAGAAACACCTGATTCTAGAATGAATCGAAAATATTATCAAAGTAAAACTATTGTATAATATCAAATGAACCGAACATTTGTTCATTATATAAATTCGAATTCAGAAACACCTGCGTCTAGAATGAATCAAAAATATTATTAAAGCGAAACTACTATATAATACTAAATGAACCGAACATTGTCCATTATATAAATTCAAAAAGTTAGTTTTCGTTAGCAAAATATTAGTGTTGTTAGTGATTACGATAACGAAAGAGAAGAAGAAGAAGAAAAAGAATCTGCGTGCGCGAATTTGAAAGAAGGAGGAGGAGGACGACGAGGAGGAGGAAACGCTGAAATTGAGGGAGAAGACGAAGAGGTTGCGTTATTTAAATGCACATATGATAAACGCTGGTGTGATGAAAGTGATTTTTATTGAGTTTGGGCTAACTTGATTGAACTTGGATACAAAAATGTTTGAATGTGTAGTTGGTAAGTACGGGAAAGCTACACTTATTAGGTATGACATTATTCTTTGGAGAGTAAACACCAAATTTGATTTTTCTCTATTTTTATAAAAAATAAAATGATTTTTATCTAAAAAAGTGACACTGCAGTTCTTAACAACATTATTTTAGGATAATACGATTTTTTTGTTAAAAAATTTGTTAAATAATAACCAAAATTATTTTGAGAATTTTATTTGTCATTTGTAAAAATTTTATAATTTAAACTCAAAATCCTCACAAACTATTAATAAGTTTATTTTTAAAAAATTTCTTCACTAGTAGTAGATAAATGAAAAAACACCATTACTAAAAGCAATGTCACAAAAAGAAAAAATAATTACAATATAAAAATTTATAAAAAAAAAGTAGCGTCGCATAAAAAATGGGATAAGAGAATTGTGATGTTGATAGTATTGCTTTCGGTGTTGATGGTGGTAGAAGAGATCATTATGATGACAATATATGATTGCATAATTAAAATATAGAAGTAAAAATTATAACAACGATGATGAGAAAAATTGTGATAGTGATAATGGTAGTTGTTTTTATTGTAGAAAAACTTTATAGGTATTTAAAAGTTCCACAAATTACAAATAAAAATTGTACGATACTAATTTCTATTATTATTTAATATTTTTTTAATAAAGAGATCGTATTATTCAAAAATAATTTTGTTAACGGTTGAAATGTCTTTTTTTTTTTTTTTTACAGAAATCGCATTTTCCTTCGAAAAGATAGATATAGACCAAGTTAGGCGTTTAATACTAGAAATGACAATGGTGTCCATGCGATCCCCTGCCCCAATTTTCATTTAGTAAAATGTCCCCTGTTCCTGCAACATGCTAATATTCAAATCCTTACGTTCGAGTCATAAGTCAATGATAATAAGGTAACACGACTGAAAGAGGATTTATTTATATATATATATATATATATATATATATATATATATATATATATATATATATATATATATATAGTTAGAATAAATTATTAAACGAGAAATTTGAAAGGATTTAAATGAAAACGCGAGCGTAACACACACACGTAGCAACTAAAAGCATTTGAATAAGCGGGGTAAAATAAAACGTAAATGTAAAACAGAGTATAGATAGAATATATATATAGTCACTAGTCATGATCTGTGAAGTTTAGTTCGACTAGGGTTACAATAATGAAAGCAGTTGACAACAGTATTTCGTATCTCTCCCAATAATTACGTCAAGGCCTCTATAGGCAAGTTTTTAAAATGAAATAAATATACATCATAAAGTTTTTCAAAATAAAGAAAGAGAAAAATCTAAGCAAAATATAAAACAGAGCTCAAGATCACTTCGTCATCTTCCAGACGAACTCCAAATCACTGTGGAGTATTAAGAACTGTATCTGAAAAATAGTACATATATACGGAATGAAAATTTCCAACTCATGAATTTTTAGTACGGTAAAAATGTTAAATAAATACAATATAAGACAACAGGAAATGTAACTAAGCAATCTTAAACTTCATATCTCAACATTTTCATTCCTAAGTTCTCGTTAATCCATAATCAGACGACTACCTTAAGAGATTCTAATATACCCCACACATCTCATTAATTTTCACAATCCTCCACAACCTTCCAACATTCAAACGGAACCAGCCCTCAACGTCAACCGATATCAGTATGAGAGACTTCTCAGATATACAAACACAAGTAAGGCAAACAAGTAACTCACAAGTAATTCCAAGTAAAATAATTAGTATATAGTCATTTATTATGTACAATTAAACAAGCCATGACAAGAAATAACAAACTCAAACAAATCAAACAAATACAAATGATGCATGTCTATCCTATTGGCTGTGAGTTTACGTGTGATTAAACTGTCAGAACCCAACACACCCGGTAAGTAACCTGGATACTGTCTATTGACTGCACATCTCCAGGAGGCATAAAATTGGGGGATTAGTACCCTACTACCTTCTCCTGAAGGCAGACACCAGAAAAAAAATTTAGGGATTAGTGTCCTACCAGCTTCGCAGAGGCGGAGCTTCACTAGGGCAATGGGGTGCCATGGCCCCAAAATTTTTTATAAAAAAATTAGTAGCAATTCTTCAAAAAATAAAGAGTAGTTGAGTTGGCTCAAATACTTTACTATAATTTAGAGTATCTAGGTTCAATCCCTATCTCATACTTTTATTGCATAATAAACACGCTCCTTGATGTTTGGTGCTTTGCTTCTCATTATAAAAAGTACGCTTTACTAAAAAATTAGGTATTTTTTATTTATTTAATTTAATATTATTTTATATATTATTATTTATTTAATTTAATTTTTTATATGATAAAAAATATTAGAATATTCAATAAGTATTGATATTATTTTATTTGTATAAATTGATAAAAGAAATCAATAAATCTTTTAAATTTTAATATTTATACTTCTAATATATTCAAATTTTTATACAAAATAATGATGAAAAATCAAAGTATTGATGCATTTTTTAAGAGAAAGGCTAATATTAAAAAAAGAGAACAAATAACTTATACAATATCAACACCTGTAAATAGTTCTTCTATTTTAATGAATCACGAAGAAAGTGAAATACAACTTTCAAAATTTAAAGAGTTGCATCTGATGAGTTTGACCTTAACTGAAAAAGAAGAACTTATATCATGATCAAAAATAGGAAAAAGTGACCATTACATACATTGTCGTTGATCTTCATGATTTGGAGTATGTGAAATTTTAATATTTCACAATGAGATTTTGTTTCGTAACAATTATCTATATATATACAAAATATTTTATCTTTTTCGTTATATATTACTACTTATTTCACTTAATTCTTGATTTTATTTAGAGATGAGAAAAAATAAAATGCACGCTGTGAGATCAATTTACAACCCAATTATTCAATTATCTACGTGATTACTAAACAACCGGATACATACTTATTCTCCAATTTGCAAAATTTAACAAAGGCATATTGGTTTACCTTTTATTTAACATATTTGTTTATGTTATATTTGTAATCATATTATATCTATTTTTACAAATATATCTTTTTAGAAAATACTCTTAGTATTAGTATATAGTGTATTAAATAAATATTAGTGGTTTTAAATTATGCAAATATTTAAAATTGTATTGCGACTTTTTTAAAGCTACATCATTTTATTAATATATTGTTAGTTTTAATGTTTAATATAAAATAAATTGGTAAAATTTCTTTAATTTATAAGTAATTTATTATATTATTCATTTATTTGTCCTTAATTTGATACTTTTAATTCATTTTTTTTCAATTAGATGTTATTGGACTCTTGACCGAAAATAAAGAGCTTATATCATGATAAAAAATATGAAGAAGTGACCATTACATTGTAGTTGATCTTCATGATTTGGAGTATGTGAAATTTTAATATTTCACAATAAGATTTTATTTTGTAACAATTATCTATATATATACAAAATATTTTATCTTTTTTATTATATATTACTACTTATTTCACTTAATTCTTGCTTTTATTTAGAGATGAGAAAAAATAAAGTGCACACTATGAGATCAATTTACAACTCAATTATTCAATTGTCTATGTGATCACCAAACAATCGAATACATACTTATTCTCCAATTTACAAAATTTAATAAAGGCATTGATAAGTATATTGGTTTAACTTTTTATTTAACATTTGTTTATGTTATATTTGTAATAATATTATATCTATTTTTACGAATATATCTTTTTAGAAAATATTCTTAGCAGTATTAGCATATGGTGTATTAAATAAATATTAGTGGTTTTAAATTATTTATTATTTATTAGAAAACTTTGTACATTAAAATTCTCTAATAATTTATTGTTCATTTTAAACTGATTTTGATATGTTCTTACTTTACGGTAAAACAACATATAAAAATTTATTGGTGAAAAGTATTATTAGGTTATTTATGGTCATATTGGGTATATATTTTTGATTTATTAAAAAAAGTATATTATTAAAACCAATTAATAACTATTTTAGAGTTGATACACTTAATACTAGATTAAAAAAAACGAACAATGCATAACATATTATTTTTTTATTAATCAAATTATTATAATTCAAATTAATTTTAATAAAACAACTTAAAATTATAATTTCAATCTTATCACGTGGCACGGGTTATATATATATATGTATATATGAGAGGTTTTCTGGTGGCCAAGATTACAATGACTAACAATGACTAAAAATGGTCAAAATTTGACTATCCTATAATCAGATGACATATGAAAAAGAGTATGTAGGTTTTTAGTGGGACTGATTGTTATAAATGTTAGTAATTATTGCAGGACAAAAAAGAAAATGTCATAACCAAAATTATATGTACATTATATAGGCCTTTTATGTAAAAAAAAAGCCCTATTAATAATTTTTGAGTAAATAATACTCAAAACTAAAAATCTATTATAATAATGGGTCAACAAAACCTTCTCAATTATTAATAAATAACAGTAATATGAGAAAAAAAAAGAACAAAATCATGGGATTATATAAATTATTGCTATTAATATATTTGTTGCATGGATTATATGAGAGAATAAATTTATAAAGTATTTAAATTTTATTACAAAATATTAATTTAATAAAAATAACTATTATTATTATTGTTGTTGTTGTTGTTGTTATTATTGTTAAAAGAAAAAATATTGGGATTAACAACTTTTAGTATTTTTGGTCATTTTTTTAGCAACATAAATATTAAATCATATTTAACAGATAAATTTTATTAATTCATGTGTATAAATTTTAAAAAATTTGAGTGAAAATAATAAACATAGGTGTAAATTAAATGCTTATTGTGTGTAAAATCTATGTGATATGTGAGTACAAATTATTACTGATTAAGTACGGGACAAAAATGATATTATTTATTGGCCATGTAGCATTACTTTTATTAAAAATCTTCATAATAGGTTCTATTAATAATATTTATCTTTTCACTTTTTGAATTCATTAAAGCTAGTATCTGTAAATCTTAAATTCATAATGTCATACTTAAAATAATTTATTTAAATAAACTAGTTGAAAATCAATAATAACAGATCGTATTAAAAATAGAAGCATCAAAATGGAAGGATCATAGTTTTGTCCTCTCAATATTTATATTTTTTATCCTTAAATAATGTTAATTGTTTTACTATAGATAATTATTGATTTTTTTTTCTAATTTTATTCTTATTCGAATTTAAATTTACTTAAAAAGAAGTAATGTGATTAAGAATAAAATTTTAAAAATATATATTTAGAATTAGAGTAACAAGATTAAGTGTAATTTATTTGGATGTAATTAAAAAAATAATCGAACAATTTTGTACTGTAAAAATAGATATTATTGCAAGATCAAATTAAAATTTATTTTAAAGTTAAAAATAAAATATAATTAAATTAAATATTAAAAAATTTTGGTATATTCAAAGCAAAAAGTTATAATATATACTTTATTTTATATGTATCATGCACTTTATTTTTTATATTCGGCATCTGCCAATGCAGCCGCTTTTAAAAATATGAAAGTCTGAACATCATCACTTATTTAATCGCCTGAACTACTTGGTGACTCTGATGAAGGCATTGTGCCACCCTCGTCTCCTAAACCAAATATAAAAATTGCAAAACCACGACGACTTGTGAAGTAAATTTGTTAGTTTTATCAACGTTTATACTTTTCTAAGATATTAATTTGTTATTTTTTATTTAACTAAAAATTCTTTATTTCTAATTCGTATATCCATGATTATACATATTATTTGTTAACTCTATGTTATAAGATTTAAAAAATGGGCATTGACAAGTACAAGACGTGAAAATATAAAATAAAAAGAGTTATACATGTAAAATTACGGTAAACGATATTTTAATCATAATAGTTTATAAAATATTTTTGTATTTATATTATTAGGGACGGATCTTAAATTTTGAATATGGAGAAGTCGAATTGTAAACAATTTTTTTTATATTCTATTTTAAATTTTTTCATTACATAAAAGTAATTTAGGAATAATATATAGTTATTAAATTGGTTTTATCATAATATAAAGAATAAATCTTATAATTTTTTTGTCATATCATTTTTTATATGACAATTACATAGAAGATACAACAATATCAATAATATATTATAAAATTATAATGTACCAAAAATTTATAGTGTATTTAGTTACAAAAATTATTAATTAAAATTAGGGATAAGTACTTTTTTCGTCCCCAAGGTTTGGGGTTAAAATCAAAATCGTCCCCGACCTTTTTTTGTTATTAAAATCATCCTCAACGTTAAAAAGCGTTATAAAATCATCTTTTTTACTTTTTTTTACTAAACTACCCTTCATTATTAGAAAATTATAAAATAAAATAAATATAAAATAAATAAAAAAAAGAAGAAAGGGGGTGGGGACTGGGGAGAGAAAGAAAGGGGAGAGGCCGCGAGAAAAAGGGGGAGAGGAAGGGGGAGGAGGGGGGAGAGAAGGGGGACCGCCGCACCGCCTGCCGCACCGCACCGCACCGCACCGCCGCACCACCGCACGACCATCTTCTTCTTCGTCTTCTTCTCCATACCGCCGCACCACTGCACCGCACCACCCCACTACTGCTTCTTCTTCTTCTTTTTCTTCTTCTTCTTCTGTGAACTGAATTTTTTGTGAAATTTCTAATTTTTGTGAAATTTATCTATTGATGATGATGATGATAACCATGAAGAGAGGGGCATAGGGAAGGGGGTGGAGGGTTACGGTGAGGGGGTAAGGGGGTGAGGGAGTGGGGTGAGGAGGTGGAGAGTTACGGTAAGGGGGTGAGGGAGTGGGTGAGGGGTGGGAGGCTTGATGGTGGTGACGGTTACGGTGAGGGGGTGAGGGGGTGAGGAGGTGGAGAGTTACGGTGAGGGGGTGAGGGAGTTGGGTAAGGGGTGGGGGCTTGATGGTGGTGACGGTTACGGTGATGATGGTTACAGTGAAGGAGTGGGGTGAGGGGTGGAGAGTTACAGTGAAGGGGTGAGGGGGTGGGGGGGCTTGATGGTGGTGATGGTTACGGTGAGGGGTGAGGGAGTGGGGAGTTACGGTGAGGAGGTGATGGAGTGGGGTGAGGGGTGGGGCTTGATGGTGGTGGTGGTGGTATGGTGTTGTTTGGTGTTGATGTTGGTTGGTGTTTGTGTTTGTGTTGATGGTGGTTGTGGTGGTAATGTTGGTGGCAGTGGAGGTGGTGGGGTGAGGAAGGTAAAGAGGAGAATGATGATGATGAGGGTATTTTGGTCTAAAAATTTGGAAAAGGACGATTTTTTAACGTTTTGTAACTGAGGATGATTTTAATAATAAAAAAAGGTCGGAGACGATTTTGATTTTGACCCCAAACCTTGGGGACAAAAAAAGTACTTATCCCTTAAAATTATTTGAAAACAAATAATAAATTATTAATTACTTGAAAGGCATAACACTCTGATCAAATATAAGATACAAACATTAAAATAAAATGATAAATGGGATTAAATAAGTTAAGATAAAAAAAGTTAGGTAGATTTTTTTCTTTTAAGAATGTAAAATTAAACGAAAATTGAGTATTTTTTTACAAGAAAATAACATCTAAGATATACAATATAATTACTGAAACATAATTTTGTAATTCATTACTAATATTTTATATAATAATATAAATGTTAAACATGTTATTATTAAAAGAACAAACAAATTTTCTTAAAATTAGATATAGAAATGAATATATAAAAACTAATTTGATAAGTACAGGTCCTTTACAAGGAAGTTTTATTCCGGGTCGGGGTGCTCCTGATAATATTATTGTGACCCAAGAAATTTTGAATTTCATGAAGCACACAAAATTCAAGAAAGGTACTCTACTCTTGCTTTTGAAATTGATCTTGAAAAAGCCTATGATAGAGTAGATTGGAGGTTTTTGGAGAGTATTCTCATTGCTTTTGGTTTTCCTATCATCACTGTTAATTCGATTATGAATTGTGTTCATGCATCATCTATTTTTATTATGTGGAATGGAAATAGATTGGATAGTTTTGCTCGTAGAAGGGGGCTTAGACAGGGCGATCCAATGTCTTCTTACTTATTTGTACTTTGTATGGAAAGACTTGCTTGCTATATATCTCATAAGGTGGTCGATGGTGTGTGAAAACCAATTTCTGTCACTAGGGGTGGCCCAAAATTTTCTCATTTGATGTTTGCAGATGATCTCTTATTTTTTTGTCAGGCTACAAAGAGTCAAGTCCAAATGGTCATGAATTATCTTAACATTTTTTGCAAGACATCTGGCATGAAAGTAAATCAAGAAAAGTCTAAAACTTTTTGTTCTAAAAATGTGACTACTCGTAGAAGAGATATTTTTACTAGTGTTTCTTCAATACGTTTCGCTTTGGACTTAGGAAGATATCTTGGAGTTAACATTAATCATTCCCATACCAGTAGGGCTTCTTTTCATTCGGTGATTGAGAGGAAGGCTTCTATATAAAGCAAGGAGACTTTTCCTGATCAATTCTGTTGCAGCATCCATTCTTGTCTGTCATATGCAGGTATCTTTTTTTTCAAATTGGGTTTGCGATAAGTTATCCTCTATGATGGGACAGTTCCTATGGAAGGGTCAAGTTGATGGTAGAGGTCTTTCTCTTGTTAATTGGAGGACCGTGATCACTCAAAAGAAATTTGGTGGCCTGGGTGTTAGAGATCCTGGGTGTGTTAATATATCTTTACTTGATAAATTGGTTTAGCAACTTTTTCATTGTCAGGACAAGCCTTGGGTTGCTCTATTGAGGGCAAAGTATCTGAGGAATGAGGGAGTTTTAGATGGTCATGTCCCTTGCAACGCTTCTCATGTTTGGAAGAGTATCTCAAAAGCTTTTGGTGCTCTTAAGGATACCTTCTCTTGGTGTGTTGGGTCACTTGATCAATCTTTTTGGTTTGACAATTGGAGTATTGAGGGCCCAATTGCTCAAGATGTCCCTTTTGTACATATATCTAACTCTGATTTAACTATTAGAGATGTTTGGAAAGATGGTCAACGGAATCTCTATGATATTTTTTCTAAACCTTCCAGAAGATGTCAAACATCGTTTGAATGCTTATAATCCAGATTTGAATGTTGGAGAAAGTTTGGATTGGTCGTGAGGTGTGGCATCTTCTAGACTTTACTCAGCTAGGAGTGGGTACAGTTGGCTAGCCAAAAGAAAGTTTGACTGGAATGAACATGATAATTAGTTGTGGGTATGATGACTGCATATTTTTGAGAAGTACAAGTTCTTGATTTGGCTTTGTCTTCACAACATTGCCTTCATCATCTTTAATGGAATCCCCTTTTCGAACAGCAAATCCAGTCGCCTTTGCATACTTCACATATCTTGCATAAGCCTCTTCAACTCTTTGAAAATCGGCTTCGGCCAATGCAGCCGCCGTTGAAAGCATCGAAGTGTCCACATCATCACTCATTTGATCGCCTGAACCACCTGTTGACTCTGATGAAGGCATTCTGCCACCATCGTCCCCTTTACCAAATACATCAACTCTCTCCACCGACTCGCTCTCCTTGCCCACTCGTGACGGTGACTCTAACTCCTTAGACACCTCTTCCTCTTCCTCTTCGGACTCACTACTCCATCCATCGGTCTATTGACCCGAAAAGTCTGAGTTTCCTTCGCTGCCACTATCCATTCCAAGGCGTTATTAAGTATCTGCATTATACAATTCAAATTTAAATACACAGACAACACCGAAGATAACATAAAATTCTAACATTTGATTCACAACATTGATGCCAATTCAAAAAAGTATAATTTTCAATTCTCTTAAGAATTCTAATTCTCTTCAAACTAAATCAGACGAAGAATAGACGAAGAATAGAGTGCTAATTGGCTTTCATAATGCTTTGAAGATATTTTAAAGCCTTTAGCTAATTATACAAAAGCAACAACTTTATATATAAGAGAATAATTTCATCAAAGAAAGAAACAAGTTTATTTTATTTACGTCATCAATTCTTGTGATTCTGGTAGTCCAACCCTTCCAAAAAAAGGAGAAAGAAGATACATAAGAAAATTTATTTAAACTCAGATATTGGAGAGAAATAGTACTAGTGGAACTAAACCATAACTCAAAAGTAAAATGCTAATTTTATGCAGAATAGAAATTGAAAATCAAAATAAAATAAAATAAGAAAAACTCAAATACATGCATTAGATCATAGCTTATAGTGAAATTTGTAGAGAAGTATTAAAATCTCCTTCAACCCTTCAAACAAAAAGGAGACAAAGAAGATAAACAATTTCTTATTTTGAATCAAGGATATCAGACAAGAAAGAGTATTAGTAGAACTAAAGCATAACTCAAAAATAAAAGATTTAATTTTGTACGAAAAAATTAAAAATCAAAATAAACTAAAATAAAAAAATCTGAAATAGATACATTAGATCATAGCTTGCAATGGATGAAGAAGTATTCAAATCTCCTTCAACCCTTCCAAAAGAAAGAAGATAAACATGAAGTTTATTTTAACAGAGAATATCGGATAAAAAAGAATACTAGTAGAACTAAAGCATAACTCAAACATAAGAGGTTTATTTTGTGCAAAAAATTTTGGAAATTGAAATACAATAACATAAGAAAAATTCGAATATAATTTGCAGTGGCATTTGTGAAGAAGTACTCAATTCTCCTTTAACCCTTTCAATAAAAGAATGAGAGAAAGAAGATAAACAGGAGAGTTTATTTGAAACCAAAATATTGGAGAAGAATAAATACGAACTAAAGCATAACTCGAAAGTAAAAAATTTATTTTATGCAAAAACAATTGAAAATCAAAATAAAATAAAATACAAATCACTCAAATAGATAAATAAGATCATAACTTACAGTGAAATTTCTGAGAAGTACTCAAATTTCTTTAATCTTTCCCACAAAAATTTCTTACACAAACATTTTTTATGACTAATGACTCTCTCTAAACCATCAATGTGAATAAGCTATATATATACGTAAATGGTCTGACACATACATCTCTCAGCAACTAGAAGCTAACCAACTAAACCAATAATACTTTCTAAAAATAAGAAGAAAATGAGGAAAAAACTTGATTCATAAATGCTAAAACATGTACACATTATTGTTAAATTTTTTGTACAATCACATGGCATGTTTTGGTACTCTATTGAATTCATTCATATTGGATACCAACAGAAGTAAGGTATTTTTATTGAAGTTTCAATAATAATCCAAAGATGACCATTTAATATGATTCCAGGAACCATACTCATTTAACATACTAAGAATGGAAACAAAATACTCAACGACTGCAGACAAAAATGAAAAAAGGATGATAACATACCTGAATGTAGCGACTACCAATGCCACCGACGATATACCGTTGCGCCAAGCCGCTTTCAGACACCTTGATGTTCAATTCCAACCACACAACCTTCTCCAATCCGCGCCTATCAGATACGACGCCAATAACCCACCACGCTTTTTTCCGGTTTTCACCTCTGAGGCTCCGACTAGCGCCCTTTAACGCCGCTCATGATATATCCCCGCTTCCGACGCCTTGATAGAATAATCTACGCAAATCATCTTCTCCGATCAATTTTTAACAGATACCGCAACAACGACCACAACGAATTTTACCTCCGCAAATCACTACCGACTACAAAGAGAGGCCAACAATCTTCAACAACCATAGACTCACTACACCATTTATTCCCTGTTTGAATTTGAAATTCTAACTATAGCTTTCAAATTTCTTTTATTTTTTTCTAATAAATTTTTTTCCAAAAATAAATTTTAATTTTATGATTTTGCCTTTTATTAATGTTATCAACTATTATTATTTTTACAGTAATTAAAAAAATTCATTTGGTCATAATAGAGTCAATCACAAGCTCCAACTCCACGTGTCATCAAGAATTATATTATACATCATATGGTCACTTTAGCCACCTTAAGTTCTTGGCCACCATAGAAGCTCCCAATATATATCCCCCCCATAACTGCCCAGAACGAGTATAGCGCGAAGAAACAATATAGAAATACAACACAAACGCTAGCAAACTCAAAATATAACCATACCATAAACATCTAAACAAGAAACGTAAAATTCCTAAAAATCAGCCTAATTAAACCAAATCAAAACAATAAGAAATTTCCCATCCAATCATCTCAATCTTTGGATCCCTTTGTTGAAATATCTTACCGTTTCTTACTTTCCATGTGCACTATATAGTTGCTAGCTAGGTACAGAGCTAACCATTCCTTTCTTTCCTTATACGGAACCGGTGCCTCCACCCGGCTATGACCAACTGAGATTTCTAGCTCTCAAAGGTGAAACATACTATAATAAATTGGCGTCATGCGCATTCAAGCTACTCTACCTAAATGGATAAAGATCCACCTCCTCGTACTACTGCCATGACGATTGCCGAACTTGAAGCTGAAAAAGAGAGACTGACCACCCAACTTGCTGAACTTCAGCGACAGCTAGACGCGCGCAACAACCATCATGGCGCTAATTATAACTCCAAAACTCCAAGGAAAGAATCATCATCTGCTCGTATCATTGCTGGACCTTTTTCCGCAAGTATCATGCTCTTCCCTTTACCTAAAAATTGCTGGTTGCCTACTACATTGAAACCTTATAACGGAATTGGTGATCCAAAACTACACGTCTCTATGTTTTACTCTAAGATGATGTTCTATTGTAATTCCGATCCTATCTTGTGTCGTGCTTTTTCCACTTTTTTAGAAGGTGCTGCTTTAAATTGGTTTTGGTCATTGACTAACGGTTCTATTACAAATTTTTCTGATCTTTCCGAGCAGTTTATCAACCATTTTTCTATATTCTACTTCCCTTGATTATCTTACTCGTTTCAACAAAACCGTAATGGATGGACATTCTAGATCTTCATTCTGATATTCATCTTCGTGCTTTGAAGAGCGGGTTTAGTCATCGCCATGCTTGGAATGTGTCCTCAAGCTGTACCTTTTTTTTATTATCTAGTTTTTTTCTATTGAGTTTTTGCTAGCAGAGGTTTTAAGCAGACAGCAATTTTTTGTTAATTCAATTAAGCATTATGCATTTGTAATTTAGTTCTTTACATCTTTTGGAATTATTCTGTGATCGGCTACTACATACATTATGTCTTGCAATTTGTCGTTTTTCATTCCAATGCTCCATCCGAGTTTAGCATTGTGTATTCAACCATAACAACATACATCGTTTGCAGAGCATTACTTCAACTATTATTACAACTATTACAATTAGTTATAACATGGATAAGACAAAATTTAAACTTTTAATACTTAGCTTTAATTTGGTGAAACTTTTTTTTTTTATGAAAGTTGTTTTTTAACTTTTAATGCAGTTCCTGCATTTGATAAAATCAAACGAAAAATGATTTTTGATAAGTATAAGCATTATAATTATATTTAATAAAATAGTTTTTAAATATAAAAAAAACATAACAGATATATATAAAAAATGTAATTTTGGATATTTATTATTAATAAAGTTATATTAGATTTTTTAATTTGATAAGCACAAATTTTAAAAAAATTCTCACTTAGATATTTTTAAAAATACTTTAAATTTTTAAAAATCGTAAATATAAGTACATAAACTTTTAATTTATCAAACACAAAATAAAATGTATACTTTTAAAAAATATAAACTTCTTTTCAAAGATTTTATTAAATTAAAATTATACAATATACAAATAAATTAATTATTTGACCAATCTAAATTAATTGGATAAGCTACTACTAATCAAACAAGCACTAAATACTTGTTCAATTTTTAGGTCATTGAAGTTGGCCTTTTAATTACACCTACGTGATGATTGGAATTAACTGAAATTTTGTATGAAAAATTCGTAAATTGAAAATCTTACTACTAAAGTTCGGTGATTTCTTCCAAATCCATGGCAAATTTGTGGGTAAGTTATACTTGCTTATGTGTCATCATCTCAGTCATTGATCAAGAAAATTTTTTAAAGGTTCATTAATTGATGTACTGTAAAAGTCAAAGTTCATAATGAATGTATAACATGAATATACTACATTGTAATATATGAGTAGTTGTTATATATTAATACTGTATAATGTATTAGAGAAAATTTACAATTAAAATTTCTACACTCTAAATTGATTTTTTAACACAAAATCCTTCTCTTGTTCCTCAAACCCTTCCTTTGTTCCTGAAGTTCAACATGCATTTTTAAGAAAAAGAAGACACACAGCCATTAGTCACTCAACCCTCATTTTTTGGCCTTCGTTTTATACTCTCCAACACGTTATTCAACCCCAGGACCTAGGCACAGAACCACTGACCCAACCCTCTTCGTTTTCTATTCTTCACTTCAACCACAAGTTCGTTCTGTTATCTATGGTTGCGGGAGCCATCACTAGAACTCTGTGATTGCGGGAGCCATCACTGGAACTTGTTTCCATCGACTGGGCTCCGGCGTCGACTTAGGTGATGCCGAAGAATGACCTCTGTGTGCTTGCATGTTGTGAATTTTATGTACCTAGTAGGTTTACATCTGATCGCGAACAAGCTGTTGCAGGTGGAAGGGGTTTACCATCCCCATTTCTCAGCCGGCTACGAATCACATGCGGGTGCTTAATTAAGATTGTCTCCCTCCAGAAGTTCAGTTCTTTACTCGTTGGATTTCAAGCTTTGGTTGTCATCAAGGTATCTCCGTTTCATTTTTTTTTAATAATGGAGGTTAGTTTAATTTTAATTTTAATGGAAGTATCTGTCTTTTAAACATTGCTCTGTTTATGGTGTTGGGTTTAGGTTCTGGAATTAGGATTTTAATTCACATTTGCCAGTTGTATGCTGTGGTTATGTTTGGGGCATTGAAATTAAAATGTTATACTGGACTCTTAAACAGTTGGCTTAGGTTAAGAGCCTTGGTTCCGATGAGTATAGTTTTTTTAAGGAGTTTAAGTTAGCTTTATGCAATTGCTGCCATTGGTTCTGTTTATTCACATTTTGGTTCACAAACTTGGATTTTGGCAGGGGTTAAATTATGTCCATAAACGAGGATGATGTGAAGAATGATTCTGATAATAATTTGGGTGATGATTTCGATTATCAACCGAATGCAGAAGATGATGCTGAAGACGACGATGTGGATTCGCTGGATTCTACTAGCAAGAGTGAAGAAATTTGTGGTATAAAAAGAATAGCGGATTTAATGGTGGAGGATATTTGGAACCTGGAGTTTAGGACAGAGGATAAGGCTTGCCAATTTTATAACGCTTATTCTTGTTGGCATGGATTTGTAATGAGGAAGGACGATGTGGTTAGGGATAATCAAGGTAGAATCATTAGCAGGCAACTTGTTTGCAACAAAGAGGGGTGGAGGAATGTGAGGTATCTTGATCTGGATGATAGATCAAGGGAGGCAAGGTCACTAACGCGAACTAAGTGTCCAGCTCGACTTAGGGTAAAGCTTGACTATGGCTGCGGTATATGGAGGGTATCATGTTTTGTGAAATCTCACAACCACGATCTGACGCCACCCCAATTTGCGCATCTGCCACCCCAATTTGCGCATCTGGTTCCGGCTAATCGTCGTCTCAGTGTCACTGATAAAGTCCAAGTGGAAAATCTTCATAATTTTGGTGTCAAGATCTGCCATATTATGGGGTATATTGCGTTTCAGAAGGGTGGATATCGTTATGCTGGCTTCACACGCAAAGATTTGTACAACCATATTGATCGTTATCGTCGGTCAAAAGTTAAAAATGGGGATGCCAATGCGGCAATAAACTATTTGATTGGCAAGTCAAACAACGATCTGCTGTTTTTTGGAAAGTATACGTTCACTAGTGACGAAAGGCTCGAGCATATTTTTTGGGCAGATGGGCAGTCAATTATCGACTATCACTGCTTTGGAGATATTGTTGCCTTTGATTCAACCTACAAGAAGAATAAATACAACAAGCCTTTGGTCATTTTCTCTGGATGCAATCATCACGGGCAGAATGTTATATTCGGCTCCGGCCTACTATCCGACGAAACCACAGAGACGTATAAGTGGTTGTTGGAAACTTTTGTTGAAGCGATGGGTGGGAAAAGTCCTAAAGCAGTAATAACTGATGGAGACCTTGCCATGCGAGATGCAATCAAGAATGTTCTTCCTGATGCGACCCATCGGTTATGCGGATGGCATCTGTAGAGAAATACATGTGAAAATATAAAGAATCCTAATTTCCTGCGCAATTTTAAGTGTCTTATATACAACAACAACGACCAGAGAGAATTTGATCGGAGATGGGCAGCCATTTTAGATAAGCACAACCTTGTTGGGAGTACCTGGATGGAAAAGACGTACGAAACTCGTGCGATGTGGTCCCATTATTTCCTCCGGAATAAGTTTTTCGGTTACATAAGGACGACATCACAGTGCGAAGGTATAAATTCTCTCATCAGATTTTATGTTAATCGCAAGAACACCCTCATTGATTTCATGCATAACCTGGATAGGGCCTTAAAGGAGTATAGAAACAACGAATTAATAGCTGACTTTAAGTCTCAGTTCTCAGAGCCAGTGATGATTACCTCGTTGGAGGTATATGAAAAATCTGCATCATGTTATTTCACGCGAAACATTTTCAAGGAAATTCGTAATGAGATTCAGAGGGCAGGGGCTTTAAATATCAAGGAACTAAGCACAACCTTGGACAAGGTCAAGTTCAGTGTGACTACTCTCGGAGACCCGGCCAAAGATCGATGGGTGGAAGTTGATAGAGGTAAGAATCTGTTCTCGTGCTCGTGCAAGCTGTTTGAATCACGTGGTATTCTATGTAGTCATGTATTCTGTGCCATGAAGTTCGAAAACATACTTGAGTTTCCAGAGTCATTGATCTACAAAAGGTGGACAAAGAATGCAAAGAACGAATTTATTAGCACAGAAATGCCTGTGAATGATGACGTCGAAAGGGTCTTAAAGTTTCGAGTTGGTGCATTGGCATCGAATTGCAACAAGCTGTGTGATATTGCTTGTAAGGATATTGCAGATTTTGATGAAGTCCAGTCTAAACTTGTCAATTTAGTTATCTGCCTGCAGTCACGCAAACAAGGCAAGTCAACTCCTAATGTTAACGTGGAAGGCATCAACGATCCCTTTGTTGTCAAAAGCAAAGGAGTCCCTTCCAAGAGGTCTTCTTGGAGGAAGAAGAGAGCATGCTCTAATTGCCACAAGTATGGTCATTACTACAAGCACTGTCCAGATCTGATGCAGCATAGTGTGGAAGGTAACCCTCGCGATCAATCAGACGGCAATGCATCAGCCAAGGACTCAGGTTTTAGTCCAGAAAGGTTTGCTAATTGTTCGAGGTCGATCTCAATTAAGTCTGAACACCACTCAGGACCTAAGACCAAGGTACGATTTGTTTATTCTAACTAGGCTCCTGCTGTGAATATCTTTTTCGGTGTGTGTCCCTTTAAAAACCATTAAACTATGTGAATGTTCCTCTGTTTGTGCAGCCTTTTAAAAAGGGTGGAACAAGGAAGTTTACGGTGACGGGTATGAGGAACCGGAAGGGTAAAGACAACACTTTTGATGAGGTAATTTTTTTGAATCTAAACCTCTAATTTCTGTGTCATGAACTGGGTAAATTAATGAAGATCTCATTCTTCTTGTTTAAAAAAATTTATAAAACAGCAGAGCCTCCATGAAAGCAGTTAATCCATTGACATCGCGTCCACGAATGGTTTTTTCAATATAAATCTCTACTTGTTAACACAGGTGTGATGTGTAAAACTCCTCTTAACCACTTTGCGATGAATGACCATTATGGTTTTATGCATGATTATGGTTTCTGATTGGGGATTATGATGTCATCAGCAGGTGAAAGAGTCACAGCAGGACAAGAGACATTCATTCATGAACTATGAATGCGTTAATAATGTTATTGATGATAAATGTGACACACGACATGTGCAGATCGATGTCCGAGATCTGTTACCATCGTCACTGCCTTGTGGCAACAAACAAGGATCGTACATGGCATTGTTCGCGTCGATGCATAGGACACTTTGACCATTTGAAGGAATTAGTCTTCTGAATTTAGTGCAATGCAAGTATAATTGGTTCTAAAAGCATGATCTATCCTGATTTATTGACCGCAATATATTTGTCATTACTTGGTATTGAGGAGTTTTAACTTGTAGTTATTTACGTTAACTGTGAATATGTCCATTAGGATGATAATTATGTTCAATAATATGTATGTGATTTGCTTACATTGCTGTATTCTCGTTGCAGTTAATTGTGGTTGACTTTTGGGTAACGAGTTGCTACCATTGTGATTATGCAATTCAGTTAATCAATCATGTTGAATAATATGCATGTGTTTTTCTTACATTGCTGTATTTTAGTTACAATTTATTGTGGTTGCATTTGGGGTAAGGACTTCCTACCATTGTGGTTATGCAATACAGTTGAAAAAATAGAGCTGTGTTAATGGATTTTTTTCCCTTCTTAGTGCATTTGATTTACCAACCAAATTATTAGATTGAATGGGTTGTAGTCTCCAAGGTTGAATTGTTCATAGATGGTTGTAAATCTCTTTTGTTACGTTGAGGTTGTGAATCTATTTTGTTATTATGGATTTCCTATATTCATTGGAAATTTTATTTAAGGGGAAATGGCACACTGTGTATGAAAGCAGTTTGAAATATATATATATATATATATATATATATATTTATGTGTCATGAATCTATTATATATGAAGCATAAAATCGTAAACACAAACACATTTTTATTCGCGCATATCATAGTTTCGATTATTAGGTTCAATAACATTTTGAAGTTGTTAGAGTCTTACATACTGACAGAATTTAACATTAGGAACAATAAATGTTTGAAACACTGCGGACATTTCCTTTAAGTTGAACAATAGCGAATCTTTCTATGTTATCAGCTATTTGACTACAGCATGACTTTGATAGGCAGGATTTTGCTTCCTGGGATTGAGAGCGTGAATATTTCCAAAATGTAGTCATCTGGCATCCGTAACATTGTTGACTATTATGACCTGATGTTAAAAATTAATTAACAATGACTATAAGAAAAGTATATGTGAATTCCGTTCAAGAAAGCAAAGACTGCAACATTATAATTACTTGAGAATGTGTTAGAATAATTACCAGTGAGACATTCTGTGTTAATTAATATTAAGCTACTAGCAGTATAACAAAATCCGTTTCTATTTTTTAATTTGTAACAAAGGTCATGGACAACCGTTAACTCCGATATCGTTGGAACTACCAACCAAAAATAAAATAAAAGGAAAAGGGAGCATGGAAGAAGATATCAGTGTTTGGCTGAATGAAGGTTGGCATAGAATTGATGAGTTGCTAAGACTAAAGCATGAATATTTTGTAGTTTCTAAGCGTAGCAGTTAATCCAAATTCAAATTCATGGTGATTCGTTTGAGTACCTCAGAGATTGATTATTCAAGTTTGAGAAATTTTCGTAACGATCGTCACCGTCTGAATCGAAAAATCATTTCCCACACAGCAGTGATCGTCATGGAAACTTCTCAAACTCAAATAATCATCCATGGAGTCACCCTAATGGATCACAACGAATTTAAACTAGGATTTACCGTAACACATACATACCACAAAATACTCAGACTTTAATCTCTGTAACTCGAGAACTCTCTACCAAACCTTCATTCAACCAAACACTAACCTCTTCTTTCTTACTCTCTTTTTCGTTTATATCATTTCCGGTTGGTAGTTCCAACGAATTTGAATTTAATTATATGCTCCACCAAACAAGTTAATGAATAAAATTAATACAGCACAATGTAAATTAACTGCTGCTTAAGCTTACCTGTGTTCCAGTATCGGTCTTCATATATTCTACGTGCGTCACCAAAGGTTATTAACCATCATCGTCACTATTGTTCTCTATGCTAAGTCATCCGTATTTGTTTTATCGAGTAGCCCCTGGCCTGATCTTTGATCCCAGTACTATCATGATTGCACAAACAACTGATTAAGAAAACTCAGCACGACAACTATATACAATAGATAAATCAAAAAAATCAATTAATTCAGTAAACCTAAAAAAAAGGATCCACGAAACTGCTACTTACCCTTTAGCCTTTGGGTTTTAGGTTCTTCATCAATTTCCTTTCCCAGTGGACACAACCTACTCCGTGGTGTTTCCAATGTTTCATACATTTGAATCTGATTTCAAATTGATTAAAAAAAACACCAAATGAGAAACACACAGATCCTAATACCTTATAATGTACAAAGTCAAACATGTTAATCCAAGGGAAGATAAATGAGTTCTTACGATGAAGATATGCACTTGAATGCCCGAAAGGTACTCACCACCACGAACATGATAGGACTGAGGAGATAAGATGATGATATTAAAGTATGCGGTGGCCTACTTCGTTTATGATTATGGATCACTCCTCATTCATGTAGTTGAGAATGTGTTAGAATAATTTCCAAAATGATATTCTGCATTAATTAATATTAAGCAACTACTAGTAAAACAAAATCAGTTGCTAGTTCGTGCTTTGTAACGCATGTCATAGACAACCGTGAAATCTGATATCGTTGGAACTACCAACCGGAGATAAAATAAAAGAAAAATGGAGCATGAAAGAAGATATCAGTGTTTGGTTAAATGAAGGTTGGCACATAATTAATGAGTTACTAGGATTAAAGCATGGATATTTTGTGGTTTTTAAGAGTACAAGTTAATCCAAATACAAATCCATGGTGATGCAATCTAGTATCTCAACGATCTATTATTTTAGTTTGAGAAATTTTTTGTAACGATCGCAACCGTGCGAATCGGAAAATCATTTCCCACACGGCAGTGATCGTGACGGAAATTTGACAAACTGGAATAATCGACCTCTGGGTCACATTAATGGATCACACACGAATTTTAAATTAGGATTGACCTTAACACGTACATACCACAAAAATACTCAGACTTTAGTCCCTATAACTTGAGAACTCTATACCAAATATTCATTTAACCAAACGCTAACCTCTTCATTCTTACTCTCCTTTGCAGTTATTTCATTTCCGCTTGGTAATTCCAACGAATTCAAATTTCATAGTATAAAACAGATCCCCTTTTATTAGGTTTGCGTCAGACAAAATTTTAACAGCTTATTTTCTAACGGCATAGACAAAGCTAAATACAATATTACATACCGATTCATCTGTAGTGGCCGGAAGGAAAACGGGTCCGGGCATTGTATAATAGCTGGATCTTAAGCTTACATGTGTTCCAGTATGGGTATATCGAGACTTCATACATCCTTCATGCAGCAGCAAAGGTTATTGACCATCATCTTCACTTTTGTTTGCATGTACCTCATCCGTTAGTGTTTCTGGATATAATTAGGTGGCTTGAAAAATGACCTAAAAATCAACCTGGTTGCACAAACAACGACGCCAAAAATAACATATACAGAAATTTAGTATTCATTGAAGCAAAGAAATCAAATATTCACATACCCAAAAATAAAGAGATCCACCAAACTACTACCAATCCTGTTGTCTTTGGGTATTAGGTTCTTCATCAATTTCCTTTTGTACTGGACACAACCTTCTCCGTGTTGTTTCCAATGTTTCAACCCCTGTCCATCTGATTTCAAAGTGATTAAAAAAAATATAGCAAATGAGAAATACACAGATCCTTATAACTTATAATGTACAAAGTCAAATATGTTAATCGAAGGGGAAACAAAGGAGTTCTTACGATGAAGATATAGTGTTGAACGCCTTAAAGGTAGAAGCCACCACAAACATGATATGGCTGAGGTGATAGGATGATGATATCAAAGTATGCGGTTACCTACTTTGTTTATGATTCTGGATCACCCTCTGATTACATCTGCTTAAGGACCTTAAGAAATAAAAACAAAAATACACACTCTACGCTGGACCTGGAACTCAGCTGAGATCTAAGCCCAACTACAATAAATTACCCAGCCTTGAGTCATTAAAAGAAACTGCGGTTGGGCTATTTTACTCATTGATTGGGCCGGATTAATTTTTTAATATTCTGTTTATGTACCAAAAAGAAAAACATTTTTCATTAAACCAAGTTCAACAAAAAAATAACTGGTGACATATGGCTTCCTTCAAACATTACCGATGTGGTCATCTTTCTCGAGTCACTTTTTTTTCTTTAACATTTTAAGGTCCAAGAAAACTAATTTAAAAAAATCCCCCCTTAAATGGTCAATTTAATACCTAACCTATTAAGAGAGTTTCATTTACAAAAACATGAGGTTTTGTTGTCTTCCTCACCGATTAGGCCAGATTTTTTTTTTAAAGTTTTTGTAAAGGCCAACAAAGTAATAAATTCATTTTGGCATTACTTCAGAAAAAAATAAGGCAACTCTGCCATTTGTACTTGGAAAACTAATTTTTGTCCAATCAAGTTAAAATGGTAAAGTCAATAAAAAAACGAGCAGAAACCTATAATATTTGCGAATGCGATTCTGTTTTAGTTAATACCCAAATTTGTTTTCAACTTAATAACACCAAAAAAAAAGTCAATATAATTGTTCAACAAGCAAGAAAGATATAATCTAGTTTAATACTTCCTAAAACTACGGGAAAAGTCTTAGCATGATATATGGACAAAGATGTCAAACACAGGGGCATTACGCCTTCAGTTACTCATCCTTATGCATCCTATCTGCATCGAACCTGGATGATCGTCACTGGCTCAGTTGATACACCTCGAAGACCCCCACACCACCTGGCTTGAAGTTGCACAATGAAGCAAAGTTCTCCCATCCTCCAGAAATAACGCCGAAGCTACCATCCCTTTTTCCACTATACCTTGTATATGTAGCTTCAACCTGTATGTGGCCCTGTGTAAGGATGATAGGGTGCCTCTGACCAGTGAAGTGACTGAGATGAGGGACGTTCGGCTGATTATAACACAAGATATTTCAGTTAGTATTAGCTAATTTAATGCTTTCTTCAGTAAAATAATATTTCAACCAAAATATTGCAACAAGTTAACGCTTACCAAGAATTGCGACGACATCATGCGAGCAGTTAGGTCCATCACAAAAAAAGGCCACTTGCTTTTGACCTTTGCGGCAACCGCTCTAGCACCGGCTAAAGGAGGGATGTTGATACACTTTGCAATTTCATAATTACCAGTCCTTACATATGGTGGTTCTTCAGGATCACGGAGTTGGTATGAATTTTCAATGCCACCAAAATAAAAAATCCGGACTTGGAAATTGGAGTTTCCTTTGTGTGTGAAATATAGCATGGAGTCTAGATTGATTTTATACATCTGGTAGAACTCCTCCCAGCCACGAGTCAATGCAATTTTGCCACTTTGGAGTTGCGTCCAAAAGCACCGACAGGGGTTATTCCTTCCGTCAGGCACAACTAGGTCCAGGTAGGGGGTACAATTTGGTAGTTCATCGGGAGTTATAGGTAATGACTGTTACACATAGGTCAAGTTTTGTCAAAACATCGATAGCATTGCAAAAACT